>NW_027223325.1:8543084-8764785 GCF_030449975.1 Polyergus mexicanus
AAGCAGTGGTATCAACGCAGAGTACTCGAATCGCATCATTTCCCAAGATCGGAATGTTAAAAACGGTCCTCGGGCGATCGACTAACGGCAATCTCCTCGAACGCTCTTTCTTCACCTCGTCTCGCTCTTATTCTCTCTCTCTCTCTCTCTCTCTCTCTCTCTCTCTCTCTCTCTCTCTCTCTGTACGTCGATTCTCGCTCTCGTCTCTCATTCTTCTCTCCCATTTCCTCTCTCTCTCTCTCTCTCTCTCTCTCTCTATATATATATATATATATATATATATATATCTTTCCCCTCTCGTGTCTTCTTTCTCTCTCCTGAGAGAGAGAGAGAGAGAGAGAGAGAGAGGGGTCATCGGTCTCGAATTCATCTTTTGTCCGTGCATAGAGGACGCGTTTTCTCTTTCATATCTCTCTCTCTCTCTCTCTCTCTCTCTCTCTCTCTCTCTCTCTCTGTCTTATAACGAACTTGTCGGGTTTCTTTTAACGAATGTCGGCGCGCGTGAGAAATTTACGAGCGGTTCGCGGAATCGAACGCACGTCGCGCCGCGCCGCGCCGTCGCGCGTCGTCGTCGTATCGACGTCACGTCGCCGGTGTCGCGACGACGATTCATTTTTTTTTTTTCCTCTCCTTTCTCCGATTATCCCGAATCTTGCGGATGAATCCTTGATGATCTTACGTCAGTGCCTCGCACTGATCTCCGGATCCGGTTAACGTCGGAGAAACCGATAGTCTGTGATAAGAATTGTGACAACTCACAGCTGTTTGACAAACGAGCGTGGGGCGGGGAATTACCGCTGTCAATCTGATAATTGAAGTACTTTGGACTTTTTTTTTTTTTTTTTTTTTTTTTAGAAATATTCTAATAGTCTTCTCTATTACTTCTAATAATAATGTTTGTTCTATAGTTATTAAAACGAGATATATAGGTCAAGAAAATAATTTAAAGTCATATTTAAAAATACAAATTTGATTGAAACTTTTTTTTTTTTTTTTTTTTTTTTAGTCTACGTATAATACGTGATTATATTGTAAATTGCCTTTACAACATTCTCTTATTTGAAAATCATAGACTGATAATACGAATTTCTTAATCTGTCGCGTTTTCGCAAATTTATCGCATCTTTAAATGAGATCATCGTGTTGCTTAAACGTGATACGAATATAAATATAATATAAATATAGTATGATATTTGAGACCATCTCGCGAGACGTTCATTTTTTTTTTAAGTGTCTCGAAACGCAACGATCAACGAATCTCGCAGATATTTGTACTTCCTATAGCAAATTCAATCCTCTAAATTGGCAATGTTTACTAGCTAATAAATTTTCCGATCGCGCGGATTTCTTCTAAATATCTCTTTTAGCTCTTTTAAACGATTATTATTTCTTTGCCTTCGTTAGATTTTTTTTTTTAAATTCTATTTTATCTTATTTTATTTTATTTTATTTTATATATACAGGCTGGGCATTTATATTGAGACACTTAAATATCTAAAAAATAAAGCGAGATAGAAAGAAGTGTTTCGGACAATAGTTGTTCGGTTCTAAGGGGGTCATAAGATGGTGCCGTTAGTTTGACCTTGGGTGGAGGCGCAACGGAGATTTCAATGTCAATCTTGTTTTTTTAAATGGAAACACCCCAATTTTTTTATACAAATCGATTCCTCGCGATATTCTGCATCAAAGGTTATAGGGATGTGACGGCCGAAAGTTTAATAGTTTACGAGATATTTATATACATAATTTTACATAAACTATGAAATATATCATAAAATTATTTATTTTGCAATAATGTTAACTTAATATTTTAAGCTCAAGAAATGAGAGACATCAATTGGCGTAAAGAAAATAAAACAAGATTGACTAACGGCACTATCTTATGACCCCCATAGAACCAAACAACTTTTGTCCGAAACATTTCTTTCTATCTCGCTTTATTTTTTTTAGATATTTAGATGTCTCAATATATTGTAAATGCCCCACCCTGTATATATATATATATATACATATATTTTTTTTATAACTTGTTATGTCTATCTCTCCTTTCTTAATCTCTCAGCATCTTATTCTGAGTTCTTTGTTGATATTGAAATCATATTTCTTTTTTGTATTAAAAAGGGACCTCTTTCCCGTTTATAAATAAATAAATAAATATCTCATCCTCTCTCGATCTCGATCGTGGAAACGAAATTTTGTCACGTGGAAAATCGCGCTCGGCTCGTTGCGAGAAACAACGTCCCACTCGTCCTTACATACGTTTCACGTGTCGTTGGTCTATTTGTTTTGCCGCGCCTATGCAGCCTGTAACGCGCCGCGTGGCAAACGTCATCTCGACAATAACGTCGCGCGATCACGCGACCACAAAGGCCGGACAGAAGGCGTAATTTATGCAGAATGCGAACGCCGGACCCACGGCCGGCTACCGGACCTATCCGCCTTCGTGACCCCTTCGTCGCTAGTTACGCAATGACAAAACAGCATTTTAACAACGGCAATGTTGACCGTCCATGTCGTTATAATCGTAACGTAGCCGCGGGAGATTTTTCCCGTTCCTCTCCGCCGTTAATAATCGTCATTATTGTGATAACGCTATTATTATAATGGAAGGATTATGTAAAGGATCTTCAATTATTTCAACAAATTATGCACATATAAATTGCTTCGTATGTATAATTGCATTGAATTTTTTATTAAATTACGCTATTTAGATTGTGGGACTTTATGCGATATTTCCCTCTCAGCAGAAATAAATAATTTATTTAATATTAATTGAAATGTTGAGAAAAAATTTCTAAAAATTCAAGCCTTATAGCGAAATACAATATCTCTGAAGCACAAAGATATCGTTGACTGAAAATTTTCATTGCGTTTTCCACGAGGGTTTTCCTTCTTTTTTTTCCCCCTTCTTCTTTCTTTCTTTTAGGATACCAATTCTCGTGTCTCGCAAGTCGATATTCCACGCAAGTTCTTAGAATTTTTTAATGCCGCGACACTTTTACACGAACAGCGCGAAAGTCTTACGTCAATGAAAGTCTTCCTCCTAGTCCCGGATGAGGCTTTACTTAGAGGAGTATGCGAGCGAGCTCCTCGGTGATATAAAGGGTGCGGGCCTCGTAAGAACCTCCGAGATTGCTGAGGGCTTCCGTTGCGCCTCGTATAACGCGGAAATCGTTCGAAAGTTAATTTGAAATTTATTCATGGACACCAGCGGGGCACCAGCTTGCATACAGGGTGTCTTAAACCTGGCGTAAGCCACCCTACGTGGCTACGAATTCTTTGATCGATCTGCCTTCTCCTTAGCGAGAATATCGATGCGCATTATTATTTGTCGCGAAAGTTTCTAACTTTTAGTATTATATATAATTTTCTGACATATATAAACTTCTTTTTAAATTAAACTTTTCTTCAACTGAAAGGTCTGCGCTTTGAATTAAATTCGGGGCAAAATTTTACTTTCGCTCATATTACAATTGGTTTGCAAGAATGCTTTATTTTTAATACTTTCTTGATGCGAAGATTTTTTTTCTTTTTTTTTTATTTGCGTCATATAAAATTAAAATAAATAAAAAAAATGTCGTATATTCTGTTAAAAACCGGATGAATATAAAGATCGTATAAAGAAGAGGCCGTTCGGTGAATTAACGATAAATTTGCGAGAAGAAATTGAGTGATTTCGCGACCGTTTAAAACTAATTTACAATGTCACATATATGTTACGACTTGCGTTACATCGCGAGCGTGACGTGTTGTAATATATCCCCAAGAAAAAAAACTTGATACATATTTATCATCCATTTATCTCTCTCTCTCTCTCTCTCTCTCTCGTGCAACAAGAGGGATATCAATCTTCTGTAAAATAGAATTTACTTTTTAATAGTGACCATAAATTTAAACTCTTTAATTTTTAATTATATATTTAATTATACATTTTTAATTATACATTATAATATTGACAGAAATTAATTGTAAGAAATTGTTTATTTTGTTTATTGTATTAAATGTTTCTAAATTTATTGATATAAATGTTTTTATTTATTAAATAAAATTTGTTAAGTCTGTATAATATAATGATTTTTTTCTCGTCTAATTTATACACAAATATATATAAATGTACTTTAACTTTTTTTAGAACTTAATAATCTTGACAAGACCAATAATCTTAACAATCTTAGTCTTGGTATTGTGTTGATAACTAATTAAAAAAAAAAAATCTTGTCTCGAATTTCGAGACAATAATTAAAATTCTTACAATTAAGAAAGAAAACATTTCTTTTATCCTTCTTTTAAAATAGAGATTATTTTGAGATGTAGCGACTTTTATTTTTCGACGCTTATAGTCTCTTTTTGCGCTAACGTAAGTTCTCGATTTATGCTCGTCATCTACTTCCTGCGGCGGCTCGCGAAGACTGGAATTTTTCATGGGCAAAGACTCACGTTGTCTGTGTAGTAATTGCAGAATATGAGACACGTTGCGCTCATCTACTCCCTTCATCCGGTTTTTCATTTGGCTCCTTTTAACGTCGACCTTAAAATAAACTTTGCAGCCCTGCGTGCCATCCTTCCGCGTCGCGCTTTTCTTATCCTTTTGAATGTCTATCGTCAAAACGTCGAAAACAGAGCGAAAAGTTATGAGCGATGCCGCGAATTTCGTTTTCATTTTTATTAATTTATTAATATTAAATCGTTGATTTTATAGGAACGTGACGGCGTTTAAATATGAATTTATTAAATTATATAATGTATAATATAAAAAAAGAGTACTACATATAGGATTGTAATCTATATAAGACCTCTTACAAAATCCAAGTCACGCAGTTGACACGATATCCCTAGTAGCAATTCACATAAAACAAATAGGTACTTCCATCGGCGAAACCGTTTTTACGAGATATCGCCGTATCTTCTTTACTTTATATATCACCGCAGGGTTCTACAATATTTCTCTAAAAAGAAAAATCCTCTTTTACACAGATCGCAACGAAAGTTCGAGGCCGATGTGGCGATCGACGATGACCGTACGAGCGTGTGAGGTAATAAAATGACGAGGATGAACGACCCCTATTCCACGAGCGTCGATGCCGAGTCGATCTCTCGCAGGAAGAACGCGATAATTCAAGAAGGGAAGAAGCACGAACGCGGATTGCCAGATGCACCGAGGACCTTTCGACAGGAAATAGAAGCAGGCGGGCAGGAAGAGGCGTCGTAATAAAAGCGACGAGAGCAAATCGCGAACAACGATGGACGAGATACGCGGCTCGTCGTCGACTACCCGCCGTCTCTCGCAAATTCTCGATCCGATCACACGGCTAGCCGGTGACTTCGGCTCCAACTCGGCACCCTGTAGCCCGCGGCTGGGTGCCCGCGTACACGACGCGGGCGGTGAGCCCGCCGGTCAGTCGGGCCCAGTCGGCTCCGGCGGCGTCTCGTCGTCGTCTCGAGCGGGCCCGAGCGGAACAGGTGGCTCCAATTCCGGTCCCGATAGTCCGCGACTGTGGCCGCGACAGTTTCGACAGGCGCCCACGCCACCTCCGCGGCCTAGGCACGCCGTTACCACCACCGCCGTTATCGGCACCGTCAGCGTCTCCACTAGTACCTCCTCCGTAAACATTAATAACAACAATAACAACAATAATGGGGGAAGCGCGGCCGATGGTGACGCGCCATCACCGGCGGTGATACACTCGAGGGACTCGCCCTACGTCAACGTGTCGAATCTGTTCTTTCACAAGGATAAGAGCTTCGCCGATAGTGCCAGGAGTGCCGGTTACATCGAGCTTCGCGAAAAACCCAAATACAGCCCGTACGATTTTACCTCCGAGCCGAGCGGTCACGTAGAATACGCGGACAAGAGAACATTCGTTACCCCGGTTCAATCCGATTTAGCTTACGACGTCGGAAAGGAACCCGGCAGTCCTCTCTGCAGGGGGAGGACAAATTACGAGCCGGGACCTTCTAGCGGCAGAGGTCACTTCGACAGGGCGTTCTCGTTCTCCGGCAGGCAACCGTCGGAGCAAGCGCCGGTTACACGGATGTACGAAACGGGCAGATTGTTCGTCGATCCGAGAACCGCCGGTGGCAGCGTCGACACGAAGAGGGAGAAACTGGACGTTAGACCTAGCTACGTCACCTCCAAGAGCTTCGATGGATACACAACGACGGTGGAGGAACTCAACTGGCAGGAGAGGTGTTTGGAATTGCAGCTAGAACTGCACAGGAGCAGGAGTCAGGCGACCAGGGTGAGGGACATGCTCCGAGAAAAAGTGAGTTTAAACTACACAATCAGTTTTTCTGAGAGAATTAACTGTTCAGCTATACGCAAACAAGCTTTTTTTGAAATTATCGATAAAAAAGCTAAGAGTGCACTATAATTATAAAATACCGATCAGATATATATTTATTTCATATATTAATCATGAAATATATTAAACATGATATATATCAATGTTATAAATTAATCGCAAAAAGCAGCTCAAGATTGTTTTCTCGAAATTTTTTCAATCCAAATATTTGTTAGATATATATTGGATGATTGCATAAGTTCGTGCCCGATTTTCATAGATGGCATTAAGTTACTGCATGCCGGAGTTCTATTGTTTTCGTGTGGGAATTGTTGCTTACACCGAATAGATGACGTTGTCTTATGTCAATTTAGCGTCAGACATTGTTCAGATAAGTCCATTTGTGCATAAGAGAAATCATTAAAAATGGAGAACGAAAGGTGCATTTGCGGCATGTAATGCTATATGAATTTCGGAAAGGCGTGAGTGTTGGGATTGCACAAAAAAATATTCAAAGCGTTTATTTCGACCGCGCTCCTGCTCTCCGAACAGTCAAAAAGTGGTTTGGCAGATTTCGAAATGGTGATTTCAACATGGAGGATCAACCCCCCGCTCTAGACGGCCTTCTGGCATTGATGATGACATTGTGCATGCCTTAGTGGAAAGAAACCCAAGGATTACAACTGAGGATATTGCTGAGAGGCTGAACATCGATAATTCAACCGCTTTTCGTCATTTAAAAAAGCTTGGATACATTTCCAAGCTTGATACGTGGGTGCCGCATCTCCTGACTGAAAGGAATAAGCTGCAGGAAAACTGCAGGAGTTGCAATGGGAAATTCTGCAGCACCCGCCATATTCTCCAGATAGTGCGCCTTCAGATTTTTATCTGTTCCGGTCTTTGCAGAATAGTTTAAATGGCAAGAATCTCAATTCCGAGGAAGCTGTCGAAAACCACCTTACAAACTTTTTTCAAGAAAAACCAAGTTCTTTCTTCAAAAATGGAATCGACAAGCTTATAGATCGTTGGAAAACCATTGTAGAAAAGAATGGAGACTATATAATTGATTAATAAAAGTGTTATCTCTAAAATATAATCTATTGAAGTTTATATTTAAATCGGGCACGAACTTATGCAATCACCCAATATATTGTATATATATATATATATATATATATATATATATATATATATATATATATATATATATATAGTATATATTCAGCTAAAGAGTTAATTACTCCATTGTTTCTAAGCTGTATCAAAAGGAAATTGGTATCGAAATGATTAATGATAGGGTGACGAGGAAAGACGCGAAGATAGGAAATACATCATTTATCTCGTTAGTATTAGTCATCCGCAGTCGAGGGTCGATAGTTAACGAATCTCCCGTCCACGCGTCTGGAATTCCTCTCATCTGATATGCGCAGCATACGTTAAACAAATTACGAGGGTGGAGAGGAAAGGAGGGGAGAAGTCTAAGTACATGGTACGGAAAACCGAAATATATATCTCGTCCTCTCTCAATTAGTATGCGCGATCACGCGCGCCGATTTAACGCCGTCGTTCTAGATAAGGCACATAGAAGCATCAGCGCCGGTCTGTTTCTGCCACTTCAAAATCCGTTACGTCGATCATTGAACAGAAATAAGCCTCCCCGAGCGAGACTTAATACGCTTGTCAATTTGAAGGAAATATTGTACGTTTTGCTTCATGTATATTTTTTCATGCGTTAAGGAGAGCAGGCAATAGTATTGAAGTCTTTTTTTGGGGGGGATTTATTATAAAGAAATGAATTATATAAAATCGAGAATTGTCCTTTAACAAAATATTTATTAAGATCATAAAAAATAAAAAAACAATTTTTCCTGGTTGAAAATATGTATTAAAAAGTGGCGCTGCAGATGGCTGATCGAAAAGGATTTTTAAATAAGTTTTGCAATGATAATTCAAATACAGCAGCTCAAATCGATTTGAAAAAAATTAAGCATGTTCGCAATATGTATAATTTCGGATTAAATTTTGTAAAAAGTCTGTAGGAACTTTAATTTAAAAAAAAAAAAATATTAAACAGATCTGTTTCTTGATGAACTTTTTTTTAAAAAATTAATCGCCTGTTTTTTTTTTTTTTTTTTCTTTCCCCAAAAACTAAAGTTCGCACAGACTTTTTAGAGATTTAGTCCCAAATTATATGTATTGTGAACATGCTCGATTTTTTGTCAAGTCGATTTGAGCTTCTAAATTTGAGTTATCATTGCAAAACTCATTTAAAAATTCTTTTTGATCAGCCATTTGCAGTGTCATTTTTAATGCATATTCTCAACTAGAAAAAAAATTTTATAGTTTATGATCCTAATAAACATTTTGTTAAAAGACAATTCTCGATTTTAATTCGTTTTCCTTTCTTTTTTTTTTTAATAAATTTCCCCAAAAAGACTGCATTTTCGACAAATATTATTGTCTAGTCCCCTTAAATAAAATTTATAAATACGCTTGAAAAAAAAGTACGTTTTATAAATATATAATTTTATTATATTTTTATAAATATTCTATATCAATATGCATGCACGTATACAAAGAGAGCGTGTGTTTATAGGAAGACGGGGAGGAAAAGTAAAAAGAGTTATCGCGTCCTTTGCTCTCCGCGAAATTAAAGGAGAAACTGTTCCCTTTCAGTTCGCAACGGTTTGATCCCTCGTTGGTATGTTCAGGTTCGTTCGTTCGTTCGTTAGGTTTATACGCGGCTTTAACGCAAACAAACTGCCTTGCGAAAGAGACAGCGGTATACGCGCGTTTCGCGAATGGACGTGTACGGAGCGCACGTTGACGAGGATCCAACGTCAGACCGGAAATTATACGTCCGCGTCTCGCCGGACACGCCGTAATATCGTCGACGGTTTTTTTTTTTTTTTTTTTTTTTTAACAAACTTTTCCACACAATACATGCCACCCATCCACCCGTTTCTGACCGCGGCGTTACAACGCTCGTTTTTATTTCTCATCGGCAGAAAAAGGATCGGGAGCTAAATAACAGATCGACAAACCGTATCGCGGATGATATTATCCTTTTCCACTGCAGTTTTTACAGTTGCGTCACGCAGAACAATTTTTACAGGACAAAAGCTTGCTGTTTTTTTGTTGTTATTTTTGATGCTTGACAGAGCGTAATATAGGTATCGAGACAGATAGAAGGGTTTATAAATTTCTGACTTGAACTTCTTTTTATCTTGCATTTATCCGGTAATATGTCTGTCTACAAGTGTATTATTTAAGGCAATAATATTTGTCGAAAATGAAGTTTTTCTTGAGAATTTATTACAAAAAAAAAAAAATGAATTAAAATCGAAAATTGTCCTTTAACAAAATGTTTATTAAGATCATAAACAATAAAAAAAATTTTCTTTTCTTTGAGAATATGCATTAAGAATGGCATTGCTGATCGAAAAGGATCTTTAATTAAATTTTGCAGTGATAACTCAAATATAGAAACTCGAATCGATTTGAAAAAAAATGAATTAAAATCGAAAATTGTCCTTTAACAAAATGTTTATTAAGATCATAAACAATAAAAAAAATTTTCTTTTCTTTGAGAATATGCATTAAGAATGGCATTGCTGATCGAAAAGGATCTTTAATTAAATTTTGCAGTGATAACTCAAATATAGAAACTCGAATCGATTTGAAAAAAAATGAATTAAAATCGAAAATTGTCCTTTAACAAAATGTTTATTAAGATCATAAACAATAAAAAAATTTTCTTTTCGTTGAGAATATGCATTAAGAATGGCACTGCTGATCGAAAAGAATATTTAAATAAATTTTGCAGTGATAACTCAAATATAGAAACTCGAATCGATTTGAAAAAAAATGAATTAAAATCGAAAATTGTTCTTTAACAAAATGTTTATTAAGATCATAAACAATAAAAAAAATTTTCTTTTCATTGAGAATATGCATTAAGAATGGCATTGCTGATCGAAAAGGATCTTTATATAAATTTCGCAGTGATAACTCAAATATAGAAACTCGAATCGATTTGAAAAAAAATGAATTAAAATCGAAAATTGTCCTTTAATAAAATGTTTATTAAGATCATAAACAATAAAAAAAATTTTCTTTTCGTTGAGAATATGCATTAAGAATGGCATTGCTGATCGAAAAGGATCTTTAATTAAATTTTGCAGTGATAACTCAAATATAGAAACTCGAATCGATTTGAAAAAAATTGAGCTTGTTCTCACAATATGTATAATTTCGGACTCTCTAAAAAGTCCGTGCGAACTTTAGTTTTTGAAAAAAGAAATCAAACAGGCGATTAAAATGGCAATTTTGTAAAAAATGTTTTATCAAAACAGATCTATTTGGATTTTTTTCCTCAACAACTAAAGTTTGCACAGACTTTTTAAAGATTCAGTTCGAAATTATACATATCGTGAACATGCTCAAGTTTTTTGCAAGGTCGATTTGAGCCTCTGTATTTGAGTTATTACTGCTTAAAACTTATTTAAAAATCCTTTTCGATCAGCCATCTGTAGCGTCATTTTTAATGCGTATTCTCGACTAAAAAAAATTTTTTTTAACAGTTCACTCCAATAAACATCTTATTAAAGGACAATTCTCGACGTTAATTCATTTTTTTTTTTTTTGTAATAAATTCTCGAAAAAAGACTTCATTTTCGATAAATATTATTGCCTAGTCCCCTTAATACACGTAATTTAATAAATTATTTTGAAAATATATTTGAAATAAATTTAATGATTATTATATTTAATAGTGGAATTTTAATAAATCTAAAAAAATCGGCTTGTTATTTTATTCATTTCTATGGCATTGCCGACACACGCAACCAGTACATTCGATCTCACGGTATATTTTCGCTTGCGGTAGATCTTCTCGTTGAAAGCGCGGATGCTGTTTATATTATCGAAACGGGGAGCCGCGTGCCCCCTGAGCGCGTGCAAAATTCAAGATGAAATCCTTGATGTATCTTGGGGCCTATACCTTCCGCACGAGAAGGATCCCAAACGGATTTACGAGCTGGGGCAAAAGATTTTTCTACCCCTGTGCGCGATAATCTCGTTTCAACTAGACAGAATTTTTCTAATGCAAAAGAAGATGATAATAAAATATAAAATTAATATAATATATAAAATTTTTTCACCTAAAGATTTAGAAATTAATATAAGAATTTAATTGCACAAATAAAAATATAATAATTCTATATTTACATTTTAACAAAATTCTTATTTCTCAAGATATATAATAATATCCAAAATTTTCTTATTATCTCTCTTTCTCTCTCCTTCCGATGTTTCGTTCTTGCTTCGAAAGAAGACGATCCTGATAATTGATTCAACATTCTATGAAATAAAAGTGGAATTTATTCTGGACGATATCTGCGTAAACTCGATTTAAAATTAAACTTTGCGTTTGTTTAATGCTTATCTTATAACGTCGCCATTCACAGCACATCTAAGCTTATATCTCAATGTTTTCCGATTTGCACGTGATTTAACGCGCGTGCGAACACGCACGGGGAACGCACATATTACGCTGTATCCACTATAGCGAATTGAATGGAGAGCGAGCATAATCAATTGTGGATTATAAATAACGGCTGCGCTGTGAGAGAGCTGGCCGTGACGTCTCATTATCTAGGCAAATACACAATACACAATAATGCGGTATAACGACAGAGGGGGCGGGGGTATTGTTCGCGAGCGTGCACGTTACCCTATTGAATTCCATATCCGAGCGACGTGCGCTAAAAGCTATCGCGCGTTCCCGTTGTATAGAGTGTCCCAGATCTAGCGGTCCATCTTTCGTTCGCAAACTCGTCGACTCGTCGATATGAAATATCGCGGTATTTTCACGCGGGAAATATCAGGGAAGCGTTATCAATTCTCAACATTCCGATTATCATTTTAATTAATTCTCAATTCGGAAAATCGATCAACGAAAGCAGCTCTATTACTTGTTTGGAATTTATTTTTGATATTTCTTGAAAAAAATTTTCTACTTTACATTACGTTATCTATTATAAGTTAAAAATTATTGGGGGATATTTTTCGTTTTCAAAGATCAATTTCGATTTTGTCGGTATTAAATTTCTAGACAGAAGATCCGCTAGATTCAGAACACTGTGTATACATATGTAGCTGATATTAATATTGATTCCTCGGCTGGTAGGAAGTCATCGCGTCAATAGAGCTTTCGGACTTCAAAGGACATCAAAGGACGTCAATGTCGCAATATCCGAAATCATTATTTCTGCATGTTCGCTCGCACAGAGAAACTTAGTGAACTTTATCGAATAAGAAATCCCTTAATTCATTATCGCCTCGTCGAGAAGAAATTAAATTAAAGAGAGCGGAGAGATATACAGGGTGTCCCATTTTAATCTCCTCAGGCAAATATCTCAAAAATCAAGCCCGGAAAGAGAGAAATGTTTCCGACAAAAGTTATTTGGTTTCGAGGGGGCCATAAGATGGCGACAATGATTCGACCTTGGAAAATCATTTGAAGGTCATGTGAAGGTCAACTTTAAAATCTTAAATGAAAACCCCCATTTTTTATTTAATATTCTTGTAGCTGACATCGAGAGCTTTCCAAAACACTATAATAAAGTATTTTTTTCATTAAGTATTTTTTGAGTTATTTTATATTTTAATCTGACATATTTTGATATAAAAAATTAAATATCTCGTAAAATATTTAGTTTTCGATAATCTTACCGTAATACTTCTATGTACAGAATAATGAGACAAATCAATTAGTATAAAAAAAAAATTGTTTTTAAGACAATTATTTACAATGTATTTTTTTTAAACAATTTTTTTTTTTTTTGTTTATACGTTCTTTTTTAGGACGAATTCTTTCACGGATGTTCGTCCCTTCTGGGACAGTACTTCCCAATTTTTTTCTAATTCTCCATATCAATTCCCGCGCGGAAACTTTCAAAAATTGAGGGAAAGGGCTGTCGAGCGCGAAAGAGAGGGACACGCGATAGGGACAAGACAAATAAAGACAGATAGTCGTCGAATCGTCTCTCTATCAATACGAACGAATACGGACACGTACGCACGAATCTCCCGGGACCTGTTCGAGGATACCGGTTACCATGTACGTGAAATATTCGCCATTATCTTGATTTGTGCGCCTACCTTAGTGCGTACGCCATATTTCGATCGGTTAATTCGTCGACTCACTCGCGCTCTTTGCCTGTAGTCTTTAATTTTTCATTCTAATGGATTACCGCTGATGGTTTTCGCACGTGTGTCGCTATACTATTGCCATAGTATCGGTATGGTATTAAAGCCATTGGTTTTTCTACAATCCGAGACAGCGCGTGTTTTAAGACGAAAAGAAAAAAGAAAAGATATATTTTATTGTTTGGGTTAAATTTATTTTTTACATTAATTGACGGAAAATCGAGAGAAAAATATTTCTGATATTTATCTGATAAAATATTTAATATTATTTCACGTGTCCATTGAACTTTGTATTGAAAAAAAATCAGATATATCTAAAAAGATATATCTTTAAAATTCTCAATACGAAGTCTAGTAGAAATCGGTGCACGCACAATCTCAGAAATCAGTACTGTGCTGTCCCAATCAATACATTGTGTCTCTTGATTCTCTCGATTTCGGAGGAGATCCCGATCAGTGATTCTTGAGAAAATACGGCATTTACAGAAATTTAATGGAAATAATTTTTATATTGTGTTTTTTACGCCTTTCCTTTGACACTTGTCGCCAATCTATAAAAATTCATAAAAGTAATTCAAAATTTTCCACTCGAAAAATGTATTTTGCACCATTAGAAAATTAATCTCTCTGTTTTGCAGAAATTTAATATAATTCTACGTCTGATTGTGTGTGCACGCGTACGTGCGTCAGTTCTAATCACATTGGAATACCCTTTACAGCTTCTATCAATAGGTATCCCGTCTGTACTGTAACACTGCAGAGAGAGAGAGAGAGCAAAGAGTACGAATGTACGTGTCTACTGCGTGTCTCTGTATAGGTTTGATAAAGTAGCTAGACAGAGCAAGACGGGGAATTACAATCTGCAAAGTTCCCGTAGTAACGGGCGTCTGTGTCGGATAGTTACAGTGCCAAGAGCCGCGGACATTGTGTCCAATTAGTAGTTAAGCTTACGCGAAACTTCGACAATTGGCACCGAGGATTAAGCATTCCATGTTTTACAACGGTTGCGAGCGATCTTTTTGAGCTGTAAAATCATTTATAACTCCAAAGTTTTAATAAAATTAAATTAAAATAATTTTCGTTTATGCATCGGTTAAGTACCAGGTATATAAATATGAAACCGGAATTTTTGTATAGAAAATACACGTTTATTGTATGAAAATGATAAAAAATATTTTATTCCAAGTATTGCCCATTGCTAGCTATACATTTTTCCCATCTCTCTGACAATTTGTGGATGCCACGCCAAAAAAAACTGTTGCTCCTTTGGGGCAAACCAGTCATCGAGCCATTTTCGTACATTTTCGTAAGAAGTGAAGCGCTGCTCGGCAAGTGCGTGTCCCATCGATACAAATAAGTAGTAATCGGATGGAGCCAAGTCTGGTGAGTAAGCCGCATGCGAAAGTATTTCCCAACTAAACGCCTCAATCGTTTCCTTGATCGGTTTTGCTGTGTGCGATGATGCATTATCATGAAGCAAAATCACTTTGCGTTGCCTTTTTTGATATTCTGGTCGTTTTTCACGCAAAACTTGATTCAAATCGAGTTGTTGTTGCGTTTGAGCGTCATCCTCATCCAACAATGTTTGCAATTCGCTGTCTTCAAACTTTTTCGGTGGTCTTCCAGGTTCTTCGTTTCTCACGTCAAAATCGCCACTTTTGAATTTTTTAAACCACTCAAAGCGCTGTGATTTACCAAGAGCATGCTCACCGTAAGCTTTGACAAGCATTCGATGCGACTCTGCAGCAGTTTTCTTCAAATGGTAACAGACAATCAATGCTGTCCGCAAATCGTAGTTTCCAGGCACAAAATTCGACATGTTCAACGCTATTAAAAACTATGCTGTTGTATAAAACTTGTATTGTTGTGAGTTGAAAATCTTTATCAGATGTCAAAACAAGAAAATGGCGCCAATGACGCGGTTTGACGGTAACTACATTGACAGCTAGGGCAATCTATGGGCAAATTCTGGTTTCATATTTATATACCTGGTAGCCTCGTATATGAATGCCATAAGTTCGCCGGAATACATTTAGCTTTAGCGTATGAAACGGACGATTCAATAACACGACAGCGATCACATTTGAGAGCTCGATCCGTCGTACAGTCGGCCATGAATTTTAACTTAATACGGTTAGTTATGTAAGGTCAAGTGAGCTAATTGAGATCGTCGGTTAAATGGGACGACACGATGATTTTTTAATAGTAAAATTAGTGTTTGTTATTTATATATATATATATATATATATGAACGTTTAAAAAAATATATTTAGTCATCGGAAAATTCTTTAAGAATGAAAATTCTCGACTTTATCACCAAAAGATTATTTATCGGAACAGTTGAAGAAATTTTCATTATATTTCACTCGTCAACTTTGTTACGTATACATTTTACGCGTTTATCATATACATAAGTAAATATGAGAATGTAAGGGAGAATTAAAGCGATAGTTATCAATGTTGACAATCAATTTTCAATAATCAAGATAATTGCTATTTATACAGATGCGCGTCAACGTTGATTTAATGATTGAGTTTATCGTATAAATTTTCTAGATTCTGCAAGAATTGGAATAGGTTTTAAATTTTTTTTTTTTTAATTTGTTCTATAACTTCTTTTTTTTTTTTCAGAGTAATATATTTGCTAAAAATACCGCTTATCTAATATTTAATAATAAATTTATTATTTGAAACAATTAACTTTTTACTTTTATTATTATTTTTTGTATGTTTTACGTAAGAATATATATATATATATATATATATATATAATTTAAAATTTTTATTGATATATTTTTAACGAATATTTAAGACGTCCGTCAAGAGAAAAAGATATTTCTTTTCATGTCTATTTCGTTCCACTGTATTGCACGAACGGCGCCGCGATGCCGGGCGTCCTGTCTAGCTACGAGAAAACTTGGATGCCCAGGAAGAAATTGCGTCCGAAAAATAGGAAACCGTCGGTTAAACGTACCCTTCTTGACTTTTTCACGTTGGACTGCGGTCCGTTGCATTATCGTTTACGGGTAGGACGTGAGATGTAGGAAAAACTGTATAACTAAACTCTCTGGTAGCGAACTTTTCGATCTCTTTTCAGGTACATTTCTCTAGATAAGATTCTCCGATAACGAAAGAAAAATATCGAGACATCGGTGATGTAATTAAACCGAACGTAAGAACAAATGTCAAAAGTTGCAAGAAGAAATTGACGATTTTTCTCTTTTCTTTTTATCTTGCAATTTTTATTTAAGCGGACAGTCCCTTTATCTCTTCATATACATACAATTATTTCGCATTTCACGTGATTTATATTCATCCATCTTTAGCGGAAATATAATATCTCAATCATAAATTGTCGAATAACTTTTCTGATTACGACAGCAACAAGTCGATATGATACGAGCCAGTGTGTGGTAGAAACAGCGATGTATAATCATTCTTCTTATCTTGAGAAAGACGAGGAAGATTTATGACAACAGCTAATATAACGTAATACGCCTTATTGTGTAAGCTTTATAGAAAAAAAAAAAAAAAAATCCATTTAATGTCATTTCGAGAATATTCAAGAATTAAGGCTAGTTTGCATCGAATTTCTGATTTCTTCCGATTTATACAATTTTTTCCGACATGGCACATTTTTCTTGCCTTCTTTACCGATTATTTTCTAATAGTCGTTTCTCGGACGATGACGTTTCTTTACGGCGACCGATGATCCGTCTTATTATTTGCCGTTTACTATATCGCTCGCTCCGCGTCATGGAATCCGCTCAAATCCGCCTCGTCAATGTCGAGGTATGCGAGACCGGGCGCGTTTCGGCGAGAATTGATTAAACCCCTGGTTTAACCCTTCGTTTGAAATCCCCTCGTGCCTCGTAATCGTAAATTGGGGCGCGGTTCTCGTACTTGTGGCGCTATATCACCCGCCTGAAAAGCGTCGCCTCTTTCCGCGCGCGACCTTCCTGAACTTAACTCTCGTATTACCTACTCGAGGAACGGATTTATTCGCGCGAACATACACATACGCGCGGCGACGGTTTCGTTTATTTTTACGCCATTCTCGAGTGGTATCGTGGCACCTAAACTCGACAATTTGCATAACGCGAGTATCGCGTTCAAAATAGGAATCTTCTAAGAATCCCATGAACGACGATCAATGTCCAATCTCTTGCATTTTGATACTTCGATTTTATATTACGTGACGAAACAGCTCCGCGGCATTGCTGCGACGCGTAAATCTCGAAGAAAGGGTCTCGCAAGGGAGGAAGAGGGAAAGGGGAGAGAGGTGGAGAAGAAGCATTTTCACAATCGTGGCATATAACGGCGAGGGGGAACAACGAAGGGATCGAGGCACCGAGGGGGTTGTTCGACCTGACGTACGATGAAGCTCGCGTGTAACGGGCCGAGACCGTGTTCTACGGATGGACTCTTTTTAACCCGGGGGGCGCCCTAGACGGACCCGTTAATAATCATTTGCCCGCCGTGTCCGTTGCCTCATTCGACCGACGACGTCGCCTATCTCGCTTGCCCGAATATAATAAGTAATATATTGGATGATTGTATAAGTTCGTGCCCGATTTAAATATAAACTTCAATAGATTATATTTTAGAGATAACACTTTTATTAATCAATTATATAGTCTCCATTCTTTTCTACAATGGTTTTCCAACCATCTATAAGCTTGTCGATTCCATTTTTGAAGAAAGAACTTGGTTTTTCTTGAAAAAAGTTTCTAAGGTGGTTTTCGACAGCTTCCTCGGAATTGAGATTCTTGCCATTTAAACTATTCTGCAAAGACCGGAACGGATAAAAATCTGAAGGCGCAATATCTGGAGAATATGGCGGGTGCTGCAGAATTTCCCATTGCGACTCCTGCAGTTTTCCTGCAGCTTATTCCTTTCAGTCAGGAGATATGCGGCACCCACGTATCAAGCTTGGAAATGTATCCAAGCTTTTTTAAATGACGAAAAGCGGTTGAATTATCGATGTTCAGCCTCTCAGCAATATCCTCAGTTGTAATCCTTGGGTATCTTTCCACTAAGGCATGCACAATGTCATCATCGATGCCAGAAGGCCGTCCAGAGCGGGGGGTTGATCCTCCATGTTGAAATCACCATTTCGAAATCTGCCAAACCACTTTTTGACTGTTCGGAGAGCAGGAGCGCGGTCGAAATAAACGCTTTGAATATTTTTTTGTACAATCCCAACACTCACGCCTTTCCGAAATTCATATAGCATTACATGCCGCAAATGCACCTTTCGTTCTCCATTTTTAATGATTTCTCTTATGCACAAATGGACTTATCTGAATAATGTCTGACGCTAAATTGACATAAGACAACGTCATCTATTCGGCGTAAGCAACAATTACCACACGAAAACAATAGAACTCCGTCATGCAGTAACTTAATGCCATCTATGAAAATCGGGCACGAACTTATGCAATCATCCAACAGAATTTTGATAACGTTGGAATTTTGTTACGCGCACGCTCAAAAATCTTGTTTTTTTTTGTTTGTTTTTTTAAGAAAGATGAATATGGTAAATTATGCTTTATCAACGAAACCTGAAATGTTATATGTTATATATTATTTTATATTTATATATATATATATATCTTTGTATTACATGAAAATAGAACGTGAGTTTAATACGGAAGACAATTTTTTTTTTCTGTTTCGGAGAAATTAATATTTATTTATAAAACGTGCGGTGAAAAAATTAATATAAATTTTTCAACTTTTTAAAAAATTATTTTCTATACTAAAATAATAATTTTTAATTATACATGTAAGATATTTTATTTAGCTATTGTATATTTTAGCTAGTTTATATAGCGATAGCTCTCTCGCGATGTGACATCAAGTTATTGACCGCAACTTTTGTTGCATTTTATTGTTAAATCGATGATATCGTTTCGCAGCAATTCCTTCGAAGGTCATCCATTGGTCAAAGCTTGGGCAATTTGAGTAAAATTTTATCGCACGTTACGTCTCTTTTTCTCGATATATTCTTGCCTTCTGCTTGTTATCGAGGTTATTATGTTCTACTTTCGTTCGCTTTTAACTCGCGATAAAATTCTTATATTTGACGAGGGAACTTTTAGGCTGAAATTTTTAGAAAAGAATCGACATTCTTCGACAGTAGAAAGATTAAATAATTCGCGCGCTATTCTTATTTTTACGATATATCTATAATGAGAGACAGATGGATAGAGGAGGGATGAAGGTGGAGGGATAGAGGGGGCTGACACGTGCCGTGAAAAAAATGAAAGGACAGGCTTCGGTGATTGAAAGCCCTCGGGCTGGCAATTGATTTTTCTCTCGCGTCCATTACACCCACATCCAAATCGATGGACACGGTTTATGTACAGGGTGTACGAATATCGACGAGAGGTAGTTATGCAAATTTATCGCGCGACCATCGTTTATTAACTGAATTTCAATAATTTCGCTCAACTGGTGCGTGAAATAACATTTTCAATTAAAGCCGTAGCGTATGCAGGGAACGCTTAATGAATTTTCAATGTTTAATTTTCAAATGTTACAGTCGAATTGCCTTTTCTTTTTTTTTTTTTTTTCTTTTTACATCGTCTCTCTGTTGCAACAATGATTATATCTTACACGCACACGCTCTTGGAAAATATTTTTTTCCAAGTCGATTTAATCTTTATTTACGCGCCAGTTCCTTCCTCTTTATACGCGACACGAGGACTTGTCTCGATTGGAATATCCGTCGAACCGCACGATCGACCTAAAGCTCACGTCCGGCCGATCCATTTATCCCTATAGAGAAAAACAAAGAGGGAAAGGGCTCGTATTTATTGGCTTGAGTCGCGACGGTTACATATTGCAACGCGTATGAGCCGAGGCTTGCGTGCACAACTCGTGGATCGCGAAGTGCGTTTCGTTGCTACTCTACGCGTCGAACAGAAACAACCCTACAAAACGTGTTTGAAAACTTCGCGAATAAACGAATAGCTAGATCGATACACGATGTTTTTAACCCTTTTTCTTTTTCTTTTTATAAAATGTTTGGAAAGCGCAAAAAATACGTGCATAGTTTTAAATAATTCATCGATTAAAATATTAATTATTCAATATTTTTATAACATCGCTCTTTTATATTTCTAATTTTATTACGCGTTTTTACAGCATATTTTTTTGATAGATTTTTTTTTTGGTAGATAAAAAAATCTTCTTTTTATTTTACTTTTATTTTAATAAATGCTTCTTCCCTCCCGCTTGAAGATACATGTTTCTCTGGGAAAAAAAAAAGAGGTCGATATTTTAAATTAAGAGAAAAGTGGAAGGAACAAGCTGGCAAAAGAATATCCTTTGTTGGATTTGCAAGTCCGAGAGAGAAAGCTCCGTTCCATTGTATCTTCCGTGAAGCATACATCTTCCGCAGTTCGTCTCGACTTCTCTATTCATCTTCCACGACTGTGGTTTTTTTTTTTTTTTGTCTATTTCTCTTTGCGTTTACATATCGCCTGTCGACGCCGTCGAGTGCGACAAAGTAGAATTTCAGCACATGGTACTTTTGCCCTTCGCGATAAGAGCACCTTTCTCTCCTCTTTTCTGGACGAAATTACAGAGAAGGGAAGTAAATCTATTGGCTTTATATAATCGTTGAAAGTGAATAATATTATAATTAGAGCATTTTGTAAGAGGAGAATAAGCGCAGAAATTAATTTAAAAAATAAGTTAGAGATACTGATTAAAATGAATAAAAAAATATACGTAACTTTACAAAAAAAAAAAAAATAAATAAAATAAAATAATATTTATATATTTCTTATAATACATTTTACGTTATATGTGTGAAAAATATTAATATTATAATATCACTTATATTATAAATATAATAATTTTGTAGTATTATGTATCGTTATTAATTATTTTTTAAGGCAACCTTTGAAAAAGTGTCATTACGATGAAATAGTTGAACCGAGGAAGGAACTTTTCCAAGTAAAGCAGAGGCAGCGGAATTCTCTTTGGCAGGACGAGAATTTATCACGGCCGGCCCACGAATCTCTCGATTCGAATCCAATTTTCGAGATATATATACGAGGGCATGCGCAATTTCCTATTATTTTTCGAATAACGCCGGACTACGACGTTACCTCCGCTTTCAATTCCGCCGCGCGTTCTTCCCCTTGTTTACCGTACGATATTCGTCTGTCAAAAAGTGATGTAGCGATCCACCACGTGGTTTAGGTGAATAGAAACGCAAATCTTTCTTATACGCGGTACAAAGTGCTTGCGAAATTTTTCGTGCATTTAATAATTATACGGCACGATTTTGCATAGATTAGCTTTCGATACGAATTGCACGTTTTATTTTTTATTTCTTATTAATTTCATTAAGCACAAGAATTTCTTCTAGTAATTTGAAATATTCATAATTCATTTGTAAATATGAGCGAAAAGGAAGTCAAGGAATATGTGCAAAAATCGGATAATTAAAGTAATTGAACAATTATTAATAATCTCTTTTTATTATACTGTATTATACTTTTTATTATACTTTTTATTATCTGTAAATTAATAAAAAAAAATTTGACATATGAAAATATAATTATTACAACTTCTTTATTCGCTTATAATGTCCACTTTTAAATGCATGCGACTTTTTCACTCTACGAAATTGCCTGATCGCCGTGATATAAAATGGATACGCGCAATTATCCTGAGCTTATCCTTGTCCGGCGCGTTGAGAGATTTTAAAAGCTTCCGTTCCAAGTTCGATTAACGTATCCCCTTTGTTTTTTGTCCAAAGTCCCGCGCAGCCCGGCCGTTATTCTCTCTCTCTCTCTTCCTTTATTTTGTGGGGGGGAAAAAAAAGAAAGGTTGATCGTACGAGCAGATCCCATTTAGCTCGGGAAGTTATCTCGAGGAACTTTATCGGTCGGCAGAGAGAGCATGCCCTTTCGCGCTTTGTTTCCCACTTATCCTCGAGACTTCTTTTCTCCGGACAATTATTTTCCATTGACAGCGGACTCTCAGTTCTCCCATTAATACACGATCGATAGAAATATTGATGGAGGCCGCATGCGTTTTGAAATGTTCAAGCATCTCCTCGCGATATTTCGTAAATATATTATATATTAAAATTTCTCAAAATAACATTATCTTTACATCATATCCTCGCGATGCTCTCTCAATTTTATTTGCCGAAAGTCTTGCCTATATACATCGAACGCTTGACAAAAGCACTGTCAAAGGACGATAATATTTATTAATACTTAAATTTAATAAATTGAAATTAAATTTGATAAATTTATTAAATACTTTGCGATTAATATAAAAAAAAAAAGAGTAAAATTAATAACAATTATAGTCGTAAGGAAAGCTAGTTTTACGAGAGAAATGGATATGTGAAATTATTATCGAACATTGACAAGAGAGAACTTTATCGATAGATAACAACGTGTATATAATATACCTTTCTTAATAATAATGTTACGTCTCATTGTGCGTCGGTCCTTGTCCTCTTCCCCTTCCATCTATTGTCATAGCGAAGCGAAACCCCCCCCCCCCCCCCACTACTGACATTCCATCGAATATTGATAAACAGGGACGCTCGGTATATCTTGTGAATTTTCTTGTTAAGAAATACTTGAATATAAAAATTTGATTGAAACAATAATTTATATAATTCCCATTCCCAGTCGCTTCGATTCCTATTTGAAAAATTTAAATCGTACAAAATATTTCCTATAGTTATCGTACTTACGAGTTGTTAATCACGGGAATTAATTAATTAATTGCTTTGGATTTTTCACCGATTTAAT
Source organism: Polyergus mexicanus (assembly GCF_030449975.1). Classification (NCBI taxonomy): domain Eukaryota; kingdom Metazoa; phylum Arthropoda; class Insecta; order Hymenoptera; family Formicidae; genus Polyergus; species Polyergus mexicanus. Next base: position 8,566,372 of record NW_027223325.1, read on the forward strand.
TGTGATTTTCTTTGTGTGTGTGTTTTTTTTAATCGAGATATTATAGAGCGATGTATATTAATCGTTAAGTCGAGCGATTTAAATAACGGAAAGGTACATCGCGTTTATTAACAATTAATCTTAAAAACTCAAGGAACAGAATATCTTTCACACACGCTCGTCTTGTAACGCGTTCGATTATTTCGCGGTGTCAAGGATATTACTGTGTTCAACCTTGACATATCGCGCTATTGTTGTCATTCGCGGTGAGACTCGAGTCCTCTCTCTTTCTCTTTCTCTTATAGTCTCGACATTTTTATATTAGCATTTTCGTCTTGAAATGTTCTAAGGAATCTGCCATTAAGAGGAAATACGGTAGGACATTCTGTATATCATTCCTTCTACGATTATTATAATCAACGATTAATTAATTCTCGCAATTGACGACTCGAAACGACTTTTGGTAGTTTGTCATACTATATAAAACGGATCACAATCGCGATTTAATTATTGAGTATGATCGTTTTAAAATTGTAATATTTATTAATTGCATATCATAAATTCAACGTTTGTATATCGTTGTAATTTAAAACAAAATACGTATTTCGTGAGAGATTTATTCGATTGAAATCTGTTGTGAATGATTCGGTGGATGATTCGTAATTTATTTATCATTTATTGTACAAATAAATCGTTTAATTTATTTATAAATTTATAAATATATAAAATATAATATATAAATTTAAAATATAATATATAATATATATATATATATATAATATATAATATATAAATTTAAAATATAATATATAAATTTATAAAATTTATAAATCGTCGTTTAATTTATTTATAATTAATTTAATTTAAAACGACATGCCAACTATTGTAGATTTATGTTATTGTTTGCTTCTCTGTTTGTCTCAAAATTTTCTGTCATACGTTCGATTAAATGACAAGGGGATAAGGAATTGGTGAGATAATTAAAGATCTAATGCTATTTTTGTTATATTACGTATCAATATAAAATTTGTCGAGTGCGATTGGTTCCCATAGACGTGATTTCTGACATTTCGAAATATGTTAAAGATGTTAAAATATTTCGCTTTCACTTCATACACATACAAATTAAGGGCAAGGAGAGATAAATCGCTGAAATTTAGCAATCGCGCGAATCGGGAGGAATGAAAGAAGGGGGCGAATAAAGAATAAAATTGGCCGACCAAATGGGACCCGCGGGTATCGAGATGAGGGGGCGGTTTAAATCGAGATAAAGAGAGACGGGAAGAGAGATGAAAAAAAAAAATAAGGTGGTCGATGGGCTTTTTATCGAGTGATTTTGGGTCAAGCGGGGCTCCCTTCGGAGCGATAAGGGTCCGTCAATAGTCGTCGGTACGACGGAGGGGGGAAAGGAAGCGAGCCCACTCCGGTCGCCTTTACTCCTCCCTTCCTCCTTAATCATTATCTCATTTCGTCCTGTTACTTTCTCCGTCTGCCCGGGAAACTTTGTGATTTAATTGAAAAGAGATTCATTGTAACTCCGTTCGCTCGCGGCCCGCTCTTAATCCGCGCTCGAGAAACGACGAGCTAATCTACCGCGGATCTTTGGCGGATTGCTCGATACTCATCCGGGATTGAAGAGGATTCCCCATTAACGGGGAACTTCTCGCATTCCAGCTCATTCTACCTCGCGTACCGCATAAACGTTAGGGAACGTTTACGCGCGATGTTAAATAACGTTGTCACGGTAACATTTATCTCGAATTTATCATTCAAGGTTCATTCGCAGTGTGCAGATAAAAGGGAATAGTCATATACGTGAAACGGGAAGACGCGAACCCTATACTTTATCGTTCCCGCTGAAAAAAATTTCTCTCCCGTGTGACGAATGTTATGCCACGTGCGAGCTGTCAAGTGCTTATGTCAAGTGTTGCATGATGGAAAGGCGAGCGAAATTCAATGGAGGCGCGAGAAAGGGATTCTCCCTCGAAATCTTGATGGTAAGGGAAGGGGGGGAAGAAGGGGGTGGGGGGGAGGTCGAGGACGGGGGTGATACGGAGGTAGTTTTCTATTGTTTAACTTGATAAATGAAATAGTCGGGCTCGCACGGGAGGGCTCAATGTGCCACCCCCTCCCCCCCTCCCCCTACACAATGCAATGGCGGCGATATATTGTTCCGAGTTAATTCAATGCCGAAAGCTCACTCTATCTCGCAGGTAACGGACGTAAATAGGCGCGCGGTGAATTAAATACATAATATATTTAGGCGAGACCCCCTTTTCCGTACGCGATCGTTGTATCTTTCCTTGTTATCGGTTTTTTTTTTTTTTTTACAAGACGAGCGTCTATATCGAGTAGACTGGCCGCTGTTGCAATTACGACGCGATAAAAACGACCCGAAACGATGAGCGGGATACGCACTATAAATCGGTGAGAAAAAAAAAAAAGAAAGAGAGATAGAGAGGCTGAGGGAGGTAGAGATAGATAGTGAACGCGAGTGCCCCATCATCGTACTCGTCACCGAGTCTTCCTGCTTACGAGCGACCTTTATGTGGATTAGGTGAGAGAATAATCGTAAAGTGAAAATCCCCCTCTTCCGCCTGGCTATTCCCGCACGGGTATGAGGGTTGTTGTGCGCCACCTCGCACACGAGGCGGGGGGGGATCCCTTACCTCACCTCCCGGAAACGATCGTAAGTTTTTAAATCGCCCCCTTTGAAAAATTCAGACGCGCGAGATTGGGGTCTCCCCTGAATCGCGATACCTCAGTCGTTCCACTTCGCCTCCCTTTGTCTCCCGACCGGCTCCGTAAACACTTCGGCGTATTTCGCGCTCCTTGAATTATTCGATAAGAGCATGGATTAAGAGCGATGGGAAATAATTGCATTTTTTTTCTCGATGCCATAATTTTTTTTTTTTTTTTTTTTTTTTTTTTTTTTTCCAAGAAGGATTAAGGTTCAGTGGGACGATGGCGTGCGGGAAAAAAGCTTACAATCTTACGGGAATTGTTTCATCGTTTCGATCCCTCGTTTCCTTTTTACTCGCGACTTTTATTAACGAGCGAGCGATGGAGTAACGCGCGTAAATTAAGACACGAAACATATACTCTCGCCGGGATATCCTGTAAATGACCGAGATGGGGAGCGAGAATTGGGCCGTGACGTGCGAGCGTCTTAATATCGCGAGATGGAGAAGCTGCTACGCGGCAACTTCGTCTTCATTTTCATCTTCATTTTCATCGCCATCGCGCTAACTTCTGAGAGTTATTTTTCCCAGATGTATTTACTTCCCAGACGTAGGTATTTATAATTTTGAAGAGACGTATTAGAATCTCAAGAGTTAGAAGCATTTTGACAATCAACACACAGAATTTGAAACAGCCAGGTATCTTCATCGGAAAAAAATATCGACAATATTTAAATAATTTTTTATTTACATAATTTTATACGAAGGAATGAGAGCAACTTGCATTAGATTTTCTCTGTCTTTTTTTTTTTTGTAACAAGTATCAGAACTTTTGGTATAGAGTCTATGCAAAAACTTTAGCGAGCACATTCATAAATTTTCAAATTCCATAATTTTCCCTTTCATGAATACGTAACGTGTAATCTTGACTGCTTGTTATTTAATAAATTTAATTAATATTTAATAAATTTAATTAATACTAGAAAGGAGAACTTATATCTTTTACTTTCAATTTTAAGAAACTATGTTACACACACCCTGTTATTCCTGAGCAGCGATAATTTCCTTTTCATATCTTTCATTGTTTATTCCTTCTCGTCGAGTTTCTTGATGTTACGTATTCCGTCAGTACTTAGATTTTAGGATGTAAAATTTATTGTATATATCTATGCTGTACTTTGCTCTAATCTACTCCACCCTCTATTAACGGCGCAGAGCGAGGCTTAAAGAGGCTCGGCGGCGTGTTTTCCGCGCCAAAGTCTTATTAACTATAAGTGTCTGTTCTCGGTAGAGTGCTATTTATAAAATTAAGACTAACTTTCGTCTCTTCTAACATGCGCGGGACGACCCGCGCTGCGCTTTTTCACTCGGTCCCTCGGACCGGTTAGAATAGTCGCTTCTTACCGGAAGAGCCTTAGGGCGAAAATAGCATTGGAATAACGGAGATCTAGCGACGGATTTACGGTGATATTGTCAACGATGGTCGCGTTTGACTACAGCGATCGTTCCGCTTCAGCGAAATGTAGAGTCAACCCTGATGAAAGTTTGCGAAAACTCAAATAGCTAAAAAAAAAAAAACTATATGAAAATCGTGCAAATAAGATACTTGTATTGCTTCCTGATCATTTTATTTTGCTCACAAAACTTCTCCACGCGACAAATGGATTTTTTAATTTTGGCTTTCTCATAGACGAAACTTTATCGTGTTAAAAAATTTAGCCCTCTATCTCGAAATTTGCATTTGAAGTTAAAGCATGCCCAGACATTTTACAAAAGATTCAAAATTTCATAAAAAATTAACCCTTTTACCGTTTCTCATTAAGTTCAATATCAACCATCCTTTAATGATAAATAATAAGGATTCCTTGTTCCTCGTTCCACGTTTCATAAACTTTCCTTGACCGAACAAGAAATCTTATTGGCTCCCTTATCTCAAGGAAGGTCACGAGCTTCCTTGAGGAGTGATGCGACCTTTTTAGCAGACGATACGCAGAATATAACCAAATATAACCTCCAAAAGTTAGTTTCGTTACATTTGTGGTTTTGTGGTTATTTGTTGTCGCGCTCTCAAACTGAAAGTGTATAAAGGAAAAAGGGATAATGGACAATGAATTTTTAAATGATTCTGACGATGGATTTGAAGACGAAAATCCAGAGAATCGGATTCTGTGGCGGATTCCGAGAAGATACATTCGCGATTGGGAAAATCCCGTGGAATTTTTTGAAGATACGAAAAAGTTTTCATATGTATTGTATGAAATTAGTTGCAGGCAGCATAAAACGGTGCTGCCTCCAGTCGGTCACTAAAAATCCCTAAAATATTCCTTCCTTCTGAAAGGGAGACTCGAGGTCCATCTATGAAACAAGGTGGCCTTGCAGATTCAAGGAATCCTTCATGGAGGCTTCCTCCGTCCTTAAAATAAGGGAGGACTATGAATACGGGTATTTGTTTCCCGCGCGATTTAGTCGACGATAAGAGAATCCGTTGGTGGAGAGATTCTTGACCGAATAGAAGTGGTTAAACGAGAGAGAGCATTATTGGAAGGTACACAACGATAATTATCCAGGCGCAAACTGAGTGTGCGCGATTCGAGCTTACATTTTCCCCTCCGTACCATTTATGACAATGACAAATGGCTCCTTCGACGATTCATCATCCTCTCTCTCTCTCTCTCTCTCTCTCTCTCTCTCTCTCTCTCTCTCTCTCTCTCTCTCTCTCTCTTTCTCGAGTAGTGCGTGCTGCATCTTTGATGGCGAGACAAGTACCAGATAACACCTTCGACTGGTGCTAAGCATCATTAGATGTTATACAGATTTTTTTTTTTTTTTTGTCTTCACACTTATCTCCCTCCTTCTTTCACTTCTCTTCTACTGCACTTTTCGCCATCGAATAATTTATAAAATTTCCAGAATGCGAATTATCTCAATTTGAAACATTAAACAACCTCATTGAAGGATTTCGCCATTAATAGTTTGAGTTTAAGTTTAAATTGGAACTTTTTCTTTTTTTTAAATTGCAGCTTTTTTTCTTTACACATTGAGTACACGTGGCGACTAATTGACATTTCTCGTATACATGTATTCCGAGAAATGAAAAAGCTTCACTCGGATAATCGTGGGATAGTGCGGGAGGATGTGACATAAAGGAGATCGGTGATTGCCGGAGAAAAGTATACGTAATCTCTTGGTTGCTGAATTAACGGCCACGGTCTCATATATCTAATCTCCTTTACTCAGATTAGTACAGAGACGAATGATGTATGTGTCCATTGGACGGGCTTGCTCGTACATTATTCGGCACGCGTCGCAGACGCCGAGAAATTCTCTCGGGATCGTAAAATTGAGTCCCGGATACGTTTAATCGCGGATTTCTACTCCGCTTGTAACACCGCCGTTTTACGTGCGCGAATGAATGACGTAATCGCGTTTATACCGTCCCATTCTGTCTCTTTTTCTGACTCTATTTCGAAACTGGATGATCCGTTATACAAGCATCGGCGCGACTCCCGTTTCCATTAAATTTAATTGCCCATCGTTAATAATCGGGATCTTGGATATAAAAAAGTAATGGTGAAATCTAAATAGCAAAACCAAAGGTAATTATAAAGGCCAGAGTAGTAAAGTGGTCCCGATAACAGAAAGCGGAATCTTCTCTGCCTCATTAAATTTGCATTTGGAAGAACGAGCTAACGTTATGGAGTCATCCCGATGCTGCTTCAACCCCGCGGTAACGATGGCAAACATAATCAAGCATATCTCGGAAATGAATCAGCCTGGGAGTCTCAGGTCCCCATTTTAATAGAGATTCAAAATATGATTCGCTCTCGAAAAATAAACAAACTATAAATTATTATACTTAGTTTTTCAAATATTTTATTTTATTTATTTTAATTTATCTTAATTTTAATTAATTAATTTATTTTATTTAAATTATTTCCAATTTAAAACATCTTTTATTATATATTTTTTAGTAAATATCTTTTTTCATATTACTGGATCTTTAAAGATTGGAGCCACTAATTGCTTAATATTACGTACGTCAATATTTTAGTTACTTGACATTTGTACAGTATTAATTTATTTGAAAAGTCAACAGACATTTATATCATATTTGAAAAACTTGACATAAAAAAATAGAGTCAAATTTTTTTTATTTTATTTTTATTTTTTTCTTTATTATATGTATATTTTTTTCTGTTTATTTATATATGTATATCTTTTATATATATATATATCTCTCTCTTCTATATTCTGCTATATCCATCGACGGATATAATCGCGAGGAAATGCTGTTTAGAGAGAGTAATTGTACGTATTTGTATAAACGCGCGTGTGAATAGACTGTTTCCCATTCCGGAAAGGAGTCCAACAATCTTGATTCCTCTCGAACCTTATCGAGTTTGAAAGATTTCCTACTTTCTCGCTTCCCTTCCGTCCTTTCTCTCTTCCTTTCCCTTCGAGCTTGAAGTTTCGACCGCGATAAAAGTCCGTAAAATTAAATATTGATTTTCTTTGTGAGCAATGGCGGCGACGCCTCGCTCTCTCGTTCCATCGAATAAAGATCCTTTGACCTTCCAGGAGTCTGTCGCAGCTTCCAAATCAAAATTCACTTAGACCAACTTTAAAAGGTTGAGGGGCAGAGAAAACCCTTTCAGACGGCGAATCCTTCTTTGCTCGTAGAGCGAAGCGATTTATGTATGTCTCTATCGCGAATGTAGTATATCTACTGGACATATTTATTCGGAAAGGAAAATAGGCATCTCGTATATTTGCTGAATTAATTTTTCATTCTCGGCGAATTATTTTCTGCCCGTGTCTTTCGTCGAAATGATTCGATTATCCTAAAGCTTAAATAATATATTATTAATGTAACCAAAAAAAAAAAAAAGAAAAAAAAATTAATTAAATATCTTAAGAATAATATCTTAATAATTAAAAATTGTTCATTCTTAATATTTTATTCTACAAATTTTTTATCAAAATAAATAATTCATTCATATTTTCATTTAACTTTATTCTCAGAAAATTTTGACGTCAAATAATTCTCTCTAATTTTTTTTTTTTATTTCATATTATCTAGATCTTCGTTTTTTTCTACAATTTAAAAAATAATATTCTACGACATATCGCGTACGCTATTGAATTAAAATGCTCGATAGGGTGTATGAAGAACTTTCTCGAACTTGCGCTATAACCGATAATGCGTGATAACGATCATCCTAGAAATTACTACGGTCGGTAGGAAATTTCGCTTAAATTCCCATCCTAACCTAACCTAACCTAACCACCGCTCGCGAAAGGCAGCTATTAATGATGCTACGCAGGTCGCGGATTAATTCATTTCGATGGAATCCACTTCTGAATTATACAATCGTACAGTTTCGAAGCAATTTTATTGATCAAAAATATAATTATTATATCTAGTGTTTTTTTTTTTTTTTTTTTTTTTTTTTTTTTTTTTTTTTAATCGATAATTTTACCTAGAGTAAAACTTAATCGAGGACTTTTTGCACGAGTATAATTGATAATTTTTCAAGTGTCTTATATGGTTTTTTTTCGAGTTATCTACATAATCATCGAATAATTAAAATTTTTCGGATTCGAAGCTCTACGATTGTACCACCGGTTGAAAAATTTGGCTTAACATATATCCCACATAAATTTTTATCTGAATTTAATATAATATGGATATATTAAATGACACTAATGATGACACTAATATTATGTTAATATATTTCGACACAAAATAAATGTATAAACGTTTATAATAATTTGAAATAAACATTGTTGTAAAATCAACATATTTTTAATGATGAAATTAACTTAGAAAGAAAATTATCGACGATCTGTCACTCCTACTATAGGATAAAATAAAATAAATTTTTTTTTTTGACAAAATTTTTTTTTCAATTTTCTATGCCAATGTGTTCAGAATGTTCCAAAACGTCGAAAAATCACATTTTTTTAAAAATGTCCGAACACGTGTGTATATGTATGTATTACGTTATGCTTGAAAGAGTTTATTTCTTATAAAATTTTGAAATTTTTCGAAAATGTCTGCGCACTTTCGCAAATTTCGAGATATCTAAATTTTTTTCACGCGATAAAGCTTCCTCTGTGAGGAAGCCATAATTGAAAGACCCGTTCGATATGAGGAGGAGCTTTGTACGCTATAGATAAAATAATGAGAAAGCAATGTGCATGTTTTTAATTTTGCACGATTTTTATCTTTAATTCTTTTCAATTGTTTTAACGATTTAATTTTTGAATTTAATTATCCCAGCAACAATGTGTGCTAAATTAACACATTGATGGGCTAAATAAATATTTGACAGAGAAATTTCATCCCGGGGTATATTTTTTTAATGACTAAATATAAATTTTCCCAATCGTGATCACGTGTATATATCCCTCCAAGTGACACTTGGAGGGATATATACATGTAATCACGATTGGGAGAGAGTTATCAATGCCATTCCTAGCCGTGCCGATGAGGATGCGAATGCCGCGCCGCGCTACGCGCAACGCGCGCATGTGACGTATGCGCCCGACGCAACTCCCGGCATTGCCACTGCCACCGCGACACCAGACGTGACTTCCCTCTCAGTGGTCCGTGAAACGCGACCGGAGTGCCAACGTTCTCCCTCTACCTTTCGTGAGGACACGCGATCTCTGTAATCCCGCGATTCGCGCCACATCGATCTGACAGCGTCGCGCTTGGCGATCGCCGAAAGATCTTCATCCCGTAGTGTATAATGTAAATTAATATCGAAGGGACGGTAGGGGTTGCCGAGGTAGTACGTAAACAATTGGGAAGAATTTAATTTTTTTTTTTTTTTTAATTTTTTTCTCTAACGCGAATGCGAGGCTTCCGTCTGTCAATCGAAAGTGATGAGACATAGAGCGAGAGAGAAAGTACAATATTGTAGCACGTCTGTAAATATCTCACATCATAGTTTCCACAGTGATCCTTTTGTCTTTTGTGAGAAAGATTTTTTTCTTTTCCTTTTTTTATCTCTTTCGTAAATAAATATAAATTTTTTGTTTAAGTGTCAAATCATTTTTTTCCATTTTCATTTTTTTTTTTTCTTATTATCAAAAATCGAAACTATATCCAAGTAAGATACTTGTTAAGTAAATATTGAAACAGACTGACAATCTTATTAGATCATGCGATAATTGCATCATAAAAAACGTGTATATTATAAATAACATTGTTATTAATTTTAAAAGCGTCAGATGCACTTTAAAAAGTTGCTTTTAATCTGGAAAAAAAAGTAAATAAATAAATGAAAGTAGCTTAAAAGGATTTGATAGAAATTTATCTTATGGAAGTTGCAAAAATTCCTATTTTTTACCTACATATGAATTTATTTAAAATCGTGAAAGAATTTTCTCTCTCGAGAAATTAGATTAGCATAGAAATAATATGTTCGATCAATTTTATTTTAAGAACGATGTGAACAATCTTAGGATATCATTATAATACTATAAATGTAACATATACAGGGTGTCCCCAATTTAAATGGCAAAACTTCAAGAGCGCGACATTTTGAACAATATCTGCATTAAATAGATGATAACATAAATAAAATGTAAATAAATAAGTAAAAAAAGCAAAAACTTGTTTTTTCTTTTTTTTTTGTGATTTTCTCCAAAATGGAGCAAAAACGAGCGAACCTCTAAAGGACTTTCTGTCTTAGCTTTTCGGTCCCCTACGCGCTCCTGAAGTTTTGCCATTTAAATTTTGGACACCCTGTATAATAAGACTTTCAATTTTAATATTATTTCTCTTTTTACACACAATTAATGAGAAATAGTCTTCTTTTCTTGGAACGAATTATCTTTTCTCTTCGTATTAAGCAAACATCGTTTCTAGAGGTTGCATTCGAACGACGGTGTTAAAGCAATTAGTGGTTTCGTTCTACCAAAGCAATGTCAATTAGCAGATAAATCACACGGGACAAAACGAGAAAGTAAAAGCAGCTTTCAGTCACAATAAAACTTCGTTTAATTTTGACAAACTACATACGGGCCTTTCTCACGCCATGTTGTGCCTTGTTCATTATAATGTAATATTAACGCTGCGATCCTTTTAGTAAGTGAATTTAATACACGAGGAAAGCGGGCGTATCTTTCACGATCGAGATGCAAATACGATAGCGAGTTATATATATATACACGAGCAGGAAAGCATACAAATACAGTATTCCACCGCTGCAACATTTCTAAGGTGATATCCTCTGAGAATATCGCTGATCGTAAAAAATTTTCCAATATCCGCATTGTGATATTTAATACGAACTTTTTTATTCTGTCTTTTTTTTGTTTTTCATTTTTATTTTTGCATTGATTTTTAAATGTCACGTATCTTGTTACATCGCTACAATCAATAATTAAATCGCAAAATCAAGTCGATTGTGAGAAAAAATGTTTTAAAAATCTGAGTTTTTTTTTTCAAGTTTTTAACTTTATTTTAGTTTCTACTTAATTTTTTTATTCGAAAAAATTAAGTTTTTTTTTTTTAATATTTAAAAGAAGCTGACATCTCTTATAAAATCTTTCGTAAAGATTGCGCGAAGGATTTGTGCATGATAAATGGTTCGTTAGAAACTGGAACACGCTCTGTGTGTAGTTGAAAAGAATAAATCATAAAGTTTTTAGCTTCAGATCGAGATACGATACACAGCGAAAATTTCGAAGAATAGATAAACAAATATGCGATAATAGATCATTTGATTCACGCATTTGAATTGATTCCTTTTCAATAATATAAAAATCGATTTAAAAGGAACGGATTATCGTGAAAAAAAAAAAACGATTATCTTTTTACGACAATTTAAAACAGACTTTAACGAAGAGACTTTAATTTGATGGAATAATTTTTTAGCATAAGTATACCACGTCACACTGAATCCTGAAAGTTTCGAGCGATAAAATGGCGAACCTTTTCGTCAATCTGTCTTATTAAAATGTAACTCGTTTATTCTGGAACCCGCTGTAGAAAGCCATTCCCCGCATTGTACTGCAATTTATCAAAAGTTTGTCCTAGTTGTTCGCAGTTACTTTCAGAACTTATTGCACGGTTAAGAAATCAAATTCTATTCGTATCGTTTTAATTTAAAGCGTCGCGAGAGATTAAGATTCGTAATACACGCAAAAATATTGTCGCCATCTTTGTATTTCTCTGTATGACGTCCTTTTTTATTTATTCTCTTTACACTTGTATAATAATATTTTTGCATTTATCAATTTATCATTATATTTTGTTTCTCATTTTTATTTCTTTCGCATTTCTCTTACTGGTCTTGAGAGAATTTAATTCTCTAGTCGAAATAAATATCTTTCCCTCCTTTTAAACGCCGGTTTGCAATAAATCTCGGGAATGAGGGCGAACGAAAATTAAAGATCTCAGAATTAGAAAAGGTTTTAGTGGGGAAGTTATGTATATATATATATATATGTATTTTTTTTTTTTACGTAGAATTCGAATTTCTGCTATGATTTTTTAATGAAACTTATTTAATATTTTATTTACTTATTATTATTGCTTGTTTAATAATTTACTTAAACTTTTTTCTAATTTTTTAATAAAACTTATTTATAATTTTTTAGAATAAAAATAAGGAAGGGACACAGAGTTATGTATCACATACTGGCATATACAACACGTATTCTTTTTCGACAAGTTTACAGAATGCGCCTTGTATCTTCTTTTAATTCTAAGATATGTATTTTCAATTAAACAGTTCCATGCAATAATGTAATTCATAAAGCTCGAAACTTTAATATTTTCTCAATAAGTGTCACAGGAGTAGGATGTAAAAATCAATTGTCAACTATATTAAAACATTTTTTTTTTTATATATATATATTTGAGCTTTTTTCATATTTAAAAAATTTTTTTCATTTTTTCATTTTTTTTTTTTTTTTTTTATCCATACACATTTTCGTGAAGAATTCACTCTAAAATTTTGAATCCATTTTTCCCTCATTTTGAAGCTTAAGTGCAACTAATTGCTGGCACCATGTCGGACAATATGCTCCTTGATTACGGTCGAAAAAAAGTTACGCGGTCCTTTTGTCCCTTTGATCAAAACGCTAACCCATATATCCGCTTACGCGGGGGGTAAAAGCCGACGCGCGCTATCTATTCCAGGTGGTATCAGTCATCGGCATTCAGGCCCGTCCTCTCTTTCAATTAAGCTTTGATCACGGGGCATCGGGATATATAGCGCGCCCTGTTTCGCCGGTGTCGATATTTACAGATTCGAGCGAATGTTACTCTCAGGTAAAGGGACAGACGAGACACACACCGGACGCTGATCTGAACGAAACAAAAATCTCGTTGAATCGAAATCATATATCGACTCGCTAGGAAGCACTTGAAAGGCTCTTTTATCATTTATCTCTCCTTTTCTATCACAATTTCGCATTTTAATTGAGAAACGCGTTTTCTCCCAACGAGATCAAGAGATTTAAATCAATGTTTCATTTATTTATTTGCTAATCTATTTGTTCTCTCTCCTTCTTGCACACTGGAAAAAAAAAATTGTTAACTTGACTAAATCCGTTCAACTAATTTCCATTTTTTTCATTGAAATATTTAAGTCAAATATATATATAAGTCAAATATCATGTTAGATTTAATATGTCATATTTGACTTAAATATATAAATATTTCAATTTAATTATTTATTTTATTATTATTTGTTTTCAATTTTTTTTTTCAGGCACGTTATACAGTTAATCGAATATTACGGAATATCGCTTTTAATTTAAAAAGTCTCTTTGTTTATTTAGGATCAACTCTTTCTCAACTGTAATCTATCTCTCGTTTAAATATTTTTCTTTGCTTTTAATTTACGAAATAATTACTTTTCGCAATCATACGCGATTTTGTTTGTCTAATTATTAATTTATAGACGATCAATAAAATGGGTGTGCTTTTAATTCAAACGATAAGAAGATACGTGAAGAAATATGGAAATTAATTTTCCGTATGAGCTACTCTTTCTTCGATATTCTTTACAGCGCGATAGCATGGCAGGCAAGTTGCTCTCGGTGATGGGCCCTCTATTTGCTTACCAAATATTGGAACGAATGGAACTTTTAACGAGGAACGAGCGACGAAAGTGAACTGTGCTCTCGGTGTGATTGCTACTATCGAGAGAAAAAAAATAAATATTGATCCTTCTGTCGGCGTATCGTCGTGAAAATTAGAAATCGTCCAGGTGACGTCTATAATTTCGATCGAAGTATCGAGACACGTGTAAAGAAATTGCTGTAAAAGTATTGACGAAATATTGGATGATTGCATAAGTTCGTGCCCGATTTTCATAGATGGCATTTAGTTACTGCATGGCGGAGTTCTATTGTTTTCGTGTGGTAATTGTTGCTTACACCGAATAGATGACGTTGTCTTATGTCAATTTAGCGTCAGACATTGTTCAGATAAGTCCATTTGTGCATAAGAGAAATCATTAAAAATGGAGAACGAAAGGTGCATTTGCGGCATGCAATGCTATATGAATTTCGGAAAGGCGTGAATGTTGGGATTGCACAAAAAAATATTCAAAGCGTTTATTTGGACCGCGCTCCTGCTCTCCGAACAGTCAAAAAGTGGTTTGGCAGATTTCGAAATGGTGATTTCAACATGGAGGATCAACCCCCCGCTCTGGACGGCCTTCTGGCATCGATGATGACATTGTGCATGCCTTAGTGGAAAGAAACCCAAGGATTACAACTGAGGATATTGCTGAGAGGGTGAACATCGATAATTCAACCGCTTTTCGTCATTTAAAAAAGCTTGGATACATTTCCAAGCTTGATACGTGGGTGCCGCATCTCCCGACTGAAAGGAATAAGCTGCAGGAAAACTGCAGGAGTCGCAATGGGAAATTCTGCAGCACCCGCCATATTCTCCAGATATTGCGCCTTCAGATTTTTATCTGTTTCGGTCTTTGCAGAATAGTTTAAATGGCAAGAATCTCAATTCCGAGGAAGCTGTCGAAAACCACCTTACAAACTTTTTTCAAGAAAAACCAAGTTCTTTCGTCAAAAATGGAATCGACAAGCTTATAGATGGTTGGAAAACCATTGTAGAAAAGAATGGAGACTATATAATTGATTAATAAAAGTGTTATCTCTAAAATATAATCTATTGAAGTTTATATTTAAATCGGGCACGAACTTATGCAATCACCCAATATTATATATATACCTATAATTGTCCGATGACATTGCGAATACTTAACTCCTTTTGATAATTCAATTGTTTCCGTAGAGAAAGAAAAACATTTATTTTTATCCCGCGTGAGATATTTTGTTTTTATCGAATTGAAATAATATATATTTCTGAAAAATGAACATTACATCAATATTTTAATGCTTTAAAGAAACGTATTATAATTAATATAAATCCGCGTATTATAAAACGTATTATAATTAAACGTATTATAATTAATATAAATTTTTTCGTTTTATCTGCAAATCTTTTATCTCTTATACGCGTATATTTTTCGTGAAAGATAAGTGAAATATAGGGAAATCTTGTTATTATTTCGCTTTATGAGAGAATTGCTTAAAATATCCTCTTAACCGAGACGCTTTGTCGGGAATCGAAATAGATATTTCCTATTCGTCGCGTGGCTCAATTAGTCGAAAACGAACGACGTGCCTCTGTGTACATATCCGGAGGAACGTACGCGCGCACTCGCTCACGCACCCCCCTCCCCCCCCCCGCCCCGTCTCGTATTTTCTTTCTCGATTGTGCGTGAAGTGCCGCCGCACCGACTAACTGCATCGTGAAAGACGACAGGCGGCAGGCAGGAAACGGCGCGTTTCTTTCTTCTGGAAATCGCGTCTTTCGGGGACTCCCAAAGCGAGGCTTAAAAATACTCCGCGTCCAAAAATACACGACGGGGAGCGACGCTCTCGACAGTCCTCGATGACGACGCCGCGTGACGGTGGCGGGTCTCTTTCGACCCCCGCCCCCCCTCCCCCACGCCCCTCCCAGCCAAAAGATTAACTCCCCCCCCCCTCTTTTTTTGTTTTGTCGCTTCGCAGCGTCTCTCTTTCGGAGGCTCCCTACTCCTTTATTTCTTAAACCTTTCTCGAAGCGATCCGCAGGAAGCGCGTTCCACACAATTCAATATACATAAATAAGAAATTAATAAAATTATATATATATATATATATATATTATAAAAAATTTTATAAAATATTTATCGATACTTTATGAAAGAAAGTTTAGAGAAATAGGAATAGAAGGTAGATGTGAAAAAAATAAAATCTAATTTTAAGGAAAAATATTTAAATACTTGAATGTAGGGGGGGGGGGAGGGGGGGAATCTCTGAATGAGAAATCTTAGATTAATAAAATTCAAATTGCTTTCACAATTTTTAGCTTACTGATAGGCTAACAATTTGAAAAAAAAAAAAAAAATAATTAGTCCAATCAACGATATGATATAAGTTTCGAAATGAATTTCTTTTATAGCCTTTTATAGAATCTAAACATATTCTCCGATATCTCGATTTGCCTTGTAAACGATTATTGTGTGCGCGCGCGCGCGTATTTTTTCGATCATGTTGCTCGATTGCACGCGAAAAATGACATCAGGTGATGGACGAGTTTCTCGACAGTGATGATACTTGCGATGGAAATGATCGCGCCGAACGATCTTGAATAGTGCCGACCGCAGGTTCCTTCATCGAGGCTCTAGCGATCATTCGTCTAAAGTGGATTGATAAATTTGATCGTCAATGATGCAACCCGTCGTACATACCGAGAACAACAACTCTGCTTTAGACATGGAATCCCTCGAGGAGATGCTTCGTAAGGTAACGGCAATAATATCTTCTTTCGCTTTCATATGAATAAATGTTTTTGATAAGTCACCACGGAGCTTGTCCCTTTGTAATTTTCACAAAACGCGACGTCGATAGAGATGCTGCATGAAACATCATAAAATATAAATTCTTGTATGATGGCATAATTTCTTTTAAATATATATATATATATTTTTTTTTTAAAGCTCAGTTATATACAGGGTGTAACGGAGCACTCGTATCGGCAGTTTTTTTTGGGGGGGGGGGAGGTGAAACAACGCATTATACTGATATGATTAAATGTGTATGATATTCGTATTTATTATTTAACGTGAATGTTTTAATGGATGTCAAAAAAAAATTAAACCTTGGAAAATCATTTGAAGGTCATGTGAAGGTCAACTTTAAAATCTTAAATAGAGACCCCCATTTTTTTATTTAGTATTCTTGTAGCTGACATCGAGAGCTTTCCAAAACGCTATTTTGATATAAAAAATTAAATATCTCGTAAAACTAAATAGTTTTCGATAATCTTACCGTAATTACCGTTTATGTGTACAGAGTATCGCTCAATGTTGTCTGTCTGAATGCAGAGAAATTTTCCCTCGAGGGGGAAGAATTACGCGCGAAACGTCGCGGATAAAAGATACTTGGCTGGAGGAGATGCAAGTTTTTAACTGCAACTTCCTGTAATGTATTCCGTCAGGCGTCGTTGAATGGGCCACTTAGCGAGCGTCCACACGTGTGGATGTCGGTATATATGCCTCTGATAGGGTTAAAACGATCTCTCTCTAGTAGCGCTTTAACGGCTGCCCCTGGACGGAATCGTCCAGGGGAAAAACGTTCGGAAAATCGTAAAGTAAGCTCGTCCTTCTTCAATCGGTACATTTTTTTCTCTTATATGAGATAAAAATTTATCAACATTTTATTTTTTACATTAAAATACGATTAACTCAGCAAGGAAATAATTGATAATTCTCACAGTATACATTTAATAATAATTATAATTTTTCTAAAGCACAAGTCTCAATTCTCATCCCTTCTTTTACATTAATTCTTCATAAGTTTGTTTGCTTCGAACGAGGAACACGAAAAGCATCTTTCTTCGCAGAAACAATAGGTATAATTTAAGCTATTCTGAGATTACCGACGGAATCTTAATTGAATTAAATCTGTTTCACAATTCTTGTGAATAAAGAATCTCGTTCATTTCGTTGCTCGAGATAAGTTCACTTGACGTTTATGACGTTTCCATTAATTCCCTTCTTAGCATCTTTTTTTTTTTTTCTCTCTTATTGTAATATAATGTCTGAGGGAGATTCTTCATCGCTTATATTATATGCTCTCCCCTGCTCAGATACAAGTGTCGTGAAACAAATGTCAAATGTAAACCTTGAGTATAAAGCTACGTTTAATATCGTATCGTCCGTACCGCTGTCATGCACAAGCGTCACGAATAAATGTCAAACAAAAAGCTACCGGAGAAAGAATAGCTAGATTTAACATTTTTACGGCGTGACATCTTCATCCGACATTTTCTCCTTCATCGTACATTATAACAGAAAATCGTCGTTTATCGACTCATTTGCCGAGCGATTGCTTTAAGGATGTTTTTTGGCTGCATAATAGCAATAGTAGCAGAAAACTGTCAAAATTAAAAAAAAAAAGAGAACAATATTTTTTCATGTTTATACCGTTTGAAAAATCGTTAAATAAATGCGGATTATAAAAAGAATTAAAGTATCACAAAATAATATTATTTATACATATGTGTAGACAAATAATAATATTTCTGACATTTTCGTAAAGGAAAATAGTTGTAATTAATATTTTTCCTAATTTATGACTTTGAAAAACTTTTGATTATGAATACCCCCTGAAATCAATTGTAAGAAACAAAAAAACGAGTAATTTGCATAAAGAGAGAGAGAGAGAGAGACGGATAATATTTTTCTACAATTTTTAATAAATAACATTTAAACGAGTAAGTGGATTTAAATCAAGTTTTGCACAATTTATTAGAGTTTCCTTAATATATGTGAAAATTTTTATTTTGTTGGCAGTTTTCTCCTTGTAAAATTTGCCAATAAGTCTTACGATACGCGATTTTTCATAACAATCAATACTAACTTTAAACTGAAATAATTTCCAATCCATTAAGAGAATTGCCCTTCGGGTTTTTGTATAAAATACAAAATATTTTTGTCAATGTTTTGACATATGGACCGTTTATTTTGAAAGTGGTGCAAGTCCATTTTCTTTTGTTTCGAGAAAATTAAATGTTAGCAGATCTGATAATTAAAAAATATAGGTAAATTATGTGAAGTCTGGGAATGTTGTGTACTAATTTATCAATATGTAATTTGATTATATAAATTTCTTTTAGGCGAATTTTTAACTAAAATAATATATATTTCCAGGCTGCAAATGGACTTACGCCACTTTCATAATTAGCCAATTGTAAATATCATTTAATTTCAATTTTGAAATAACAAATATCACTTAAAATATATTTCATATTAATCCAATTTTGTTTATAAATAATAACAAGAAATAAAATAGAATTAGTATTTTTTATTTTGAACGTTAATTATATTTATATATTGTTAAACTTAACACCAGATATTGGTATTATTAATTATTTATGCTCTTCATGTAGCAGTGTTTTGAAATATTCATGATGCACAGGAGGTATATAAGGTAATAGCTGCTGCATATCCTTATATTTTTCGTATGTAATAGGCCTGGCATCGTGATGGAAATTGGACTTACACCACTTTCATAATCAATGGTTACGCAATTTCTTTTATCGGCCAATTTTAAATTGAACAAAGCATTGGCATTTTTTAAGATATTAAATACTAACTAGTTATAAACAAAAAGTTTACACTAAATTAAGCATAAATTACGTCATATCTCATTTTTTTAAAAAAAGGACTTACACCACTTTCAAAATAAACGGTCCATATGACACATACACCCTTAAAGCTCGAGGACAATCGCGCGAAATGAAAAAAAAAAGGGAGGAGAAGAACGTAGGCGTTAATTTCAAGCGATTTCGAGCTACGTAAAGGTTGTACACGCGTCGTATACGTATCGTAAATGTATATAGGGTCACGCTGTATAGTAGACGCGAATTAAAACCGACGCGGCTTCCGCCGGTACAACCTTTCGCGAATTATAATTATGCAAAATAAATCCGCGATATAGCCCTAGCGCGGGGAAGGGTTACGGGAATAATAACTCGCGTTTTCCGCTCGCGGGATGTATCTATATAACTCGCGGACGGAATGCATAATCCAGGACGCATTTGCATAGCAGGATGCGCGCCGGTAAGCGTCGCGCGATAACGAAAACTGAAGCTTAAATAACATTGGACGTATATAAAGGTATACGCGTACGCGTATGCGTGTATAACGCCGCTCGCTGCCGTATACAGACGGGTGGAAAAATGGGGTAGTTAATTGTCCTTCCGTTACCGTGCAATTACGTTTGTCACACGGGATAATGCCGTTTATCGTGTCTGCCGTTACACGCCCCCGTAATTACTTCTATAATTAGTATTTCTTCGGCGGATACGGCGGGAGTCTCGAGCGACAAACACGGCTCGAAACTCAATTCTAATCTCATCCTAATTTTACGAGCGTAATCGATACGCTCGACGGATCGGGCACGATAATCGGGGGAGGATTGGATTTTTGCCACGGTATACAATACGGAGCGAGGGATTAATCATCGATTGAATTAATTAATATAACACGTTTTATTTTACTGACTTCTCCATTCGAAGAATGGGCTTGGACGACACTCGGTATATTTAGAATTTAATCGCTCTCTCGTGACGAAGTAAATTCTCTCTTCTTTTTTTTTCTAACCTGTCGTCGCTTTGAATGCTTTCGAAATTCAGTTACGGAGGGAAACACACCTTGTATATTCTTACGAGCTTCGATCTTCGTGATTTTTCCATTCATAACACGCAGCCAGGCATGAAACGTAATTTTTTTTTTTTTTTTTTTTTTCCCCAGCGAGAAAGGAAACTCGTGACTGTATCGATGGCTAAGCGAGAAAATATACAATGGTACCCTCACAGTTTTATCCCCAAACAGACATTCGCGAGTTTCTGGACGCGAGGGCGTGGGAACGATCATCGGAGGGAAAGCTCTCGGAAAGCTCTCGGGAAGCTTTTTCGCCTGCGGTTTCTGGTCTAAGCGGCTTTCCGCTTGCGGCAAGGAGATGCGTATTATCGACCCTCTTACCGCAGCTGGACGAAAAAATATTAATCCCGGCTGTCAAACGCACTCACATATCGGAATAGGCGAGTCGATGGGGGATGAATTTCTCGCGATACACCCCGAGGACTAAGTAAGGGAATGAGAAAAAGTTAAGAATATATCTTTTCGTTATAATTCGGAAGAGAATACGCTTCGTCACGAGAGACACAAGTGTCCCCATCGGAAAAGAAATTTTTACATATCATTTATCTTCACCGAAAAAAAAGAAAGGTGTAAATTAAAAATTTGCACATTGCTTCCTCGTCATTTAATTTCGCTCCTCCTCAGAACAAAGGGGTTTTTCAATTTTGGCTTCCTCATAGAGGAAGCTTTGTCATATTAAAAAATTTAGCCCAATATCTCGAAAACAAAGTTTAAGCGATGCTTCACGAAAATGAAATACGGACTAACAATAAATAACTTTTAATGCAACAAAATGGATTAATAATTAATATTCTGGATAACAGAAGAAATACTTTAAGAGCATTTTTATTATGTAAAAATACTAGGTACACCAAATAGATTACTGTGTGTTAGGATGGATATATATACAATATATATTATTAAGCGAACGGATAAGGCTTAAATTCTATACTAGGTCGGGCAAGTGAGAAGCGACGACTTTCTCTCGTCTCGATGTGGCGATTGTCGGAAGTTTCTGCACCTTTGAGCGGGAACTTTTCCGCACTTCTCGCCGGTGATGTACGGCTAAAACGTCGACGGTCGACGCGATCTCGCGCTTCCGTGTAAGATCGTCGTGTGTATGTGTGCGTTCACGAGAAACGACCGCCACCCTTGCCCGCCCTACGGCCCATGGAGCGTAAAAGGGCAATAAAACACACGGGACGCATCTGGGTTACGAGCTTTACAAGGCACTAGCTTCTTTCTTTATCTCGTGCCGGGGCCATCGCTTCGGCCCTAAGCGATTTCTCGAACGCGTCTCCTCCGTCCTCCGTTTCCCTGTAACCTCCGTGTGTAGCTTGTCGCTACCACATTCAGGGTCGGATTTTCGGTGCACCGAAAAAATACACTTCTATCCCAAAATGTGAAATATACATGACAGATATAAAGGATATAATCATGATTATACTTTTGCATTTTTTCTTTTCTCACAATTTTCTGTTGTTTATTTTGAACAAATTTGCTCCCCTTCTTTGGATTCTGAAAATTAAAAGCAGCAAAAATAATTCCAATTATATTGATACGTAACTTCAAAAATGATATTTTCCTCAATTTTCCATGCTTTATTTTTCCGTCAAATTTTCGACGAACTTTAGGCACGTTTCTAAATATGAAATACACACGACAGATATATAAAAGATATAATCCTGATTCTATAGCGATATATAATTTTGACGTTTTTATTGCATTTTTTTCGTTTGTCACAATTTTCCGTTGTTCATTTTAAATACATAAATTTGTTCTCTTTTCTTGGATTCCAAAAGTAATATTAATATGTAACTTCAAAATTATTTTTTCTCGTATCAATTTTCTAAGCTTTATTTTTCTCGTTGCTTTAGAAGTTCTGAAAACTTCGCGGCACAAAATTTCACGAGCACTGTAAACATAATTCTACGATGTATAACAAACAATCCGATCCTGATCGCGTTCTCTGCGCCGTTTTGTCAGAATGCTTCCCATTTATTCCCTCCGATTTTCAAACTCCTTTTTCTTTCCTCCTTCCTCGTCAATCGCGAGAGAAAGCGGTCGTTGGACGGTACGATTTAGATGCCCGTTACAATACACATCAAAACAAGTTCCGAACCACTCCACCAGGTCAATAGTTTCCCAGCTTTTTACGACTGCGTACTTTTTCTATCTTGTAAACAGTTTGTTCAAATATCGTCAAACGTGATTATTTTAACTTTATATATATATATATATATATATATATATATATATATATATATATATATATATATTAAAACGATCTTGAAATCATGTAACATCGAAAAGGAATAATAAAAGCTGTTTAAAGATTTAAGCAAAAAGATAGCACGAAGCTTATAAATCTCATCAAACTATACCAGTCTGATAAGCCGAGTTAAATCGACATCATTGCGATATAGGTAGCGTCCAGTGGCGAAAAATCGCATCTTGTAAACAGGCTATATAAGGCGGCTAAAAATCACCGCTCTTCTTTCTAACGATGATTTAGACGAGGGAGACGACGATATCATCCTGTGTACTGGCCGACGCTTCTATCGGTCGTCCCGCGAATAAATGTCGCAGTTACATGGATTGCACTGGAAATTGGGCATCTCGAAGCGGGATGCACCGGCGGGTGCAATAACGATAACGGCGATCGTGCTAACGTTCGCGACAACGTTACGTGACGATGACAGGCGTCACGATCACGATAATAAAGAGATACGAGAATTAGTTTGGCCAAACGGTTAAGTGACATCTCGCTCGTCCTTTTAAACATTGGGAACATTTTACGAATGGAGAACACGAACTCGTTTGCTAACATTAGATTGTCACGCTCGAAACATTAACCCGTATTCATAGTCCTTTCTTATTTTAAGGAAGCCTCCATGAAGGATTCCTTGAATCTACAAGGCCACCTTGTTTCATAGATGGACCTCGAGTCTCCCTTTCAGAAGGAAGGAATATTTTAGGGATTTTTAGTGACCGACTGGAGGCAGCACCGTTTTATGCTGCCTGCAACTAATTTCATATAATACATATGAAAACTTTTTCGTATCTTCAAAAAATTCCACCGGATTTTCCCAATCGCGAATGTATCTTTTTGGAATTCGCCACAGAATCCGATTCTCTGGATTTTCGTCTTCAAATCCATCGTCAGAATCATTTAAAAATTCATTGTCCATTATCCCTTTTTCCTTTATACACTTTCAGTTTGAGAGCGCGACAACAAATAACCACAAAACCACAAATGTAACGAAACTAACTTTTGGAGGTTATATTTGGTTATATTCTGCGTATCGTCTGTTAAAAAGGTCGCATCACTCCTCAAGGAAGCTCGTGATCTTCCTTGAGATAAGGGAGCCAATAAGATTCCTTGTTCGGTCAAGGAAGTTTATGAAAAGCAATAAAGCTATCTTACATTTTGCATTCTCAGTGGCGGCTATAAAAATATGAATTCAAATCAGGTAATTATTATAAGCACGACATTATGACAACTCTCATTTGTCATATCTGTTAATAATATTAACGGAGTACTAAATAAGGGTTAATGACGCGAAATGTAGACCAATGCGAATCTCGGTCTTGCCGCGTATCGATGTAACTCTCCTTTTTCGTTCATGACCCTCGCACGGTGAAACCATCCGTACGTTTCGTACCCCTTTTCTAGGGGTTGACATAGTTTAATATACAAGGCACGAGAGAGCGAGATCCGGCTTTTCGACCCTGGGATTTCGTTATAATAAGGGTCGCGTATTCGGTCTGTGTACGGTACCGTGGAAGAGGTGCTAACGATCCTCGTCCCCGTCGAGCTAATTCCATTACGGCCATTACTCTTCTATCATGTCGAAAGCAAGTCGACTTGTTCGATATAGAACAATTTTTCTGTAACCAGAGGCTGAATTGGATCGATCGTTGCAAGAAAATAATGATCGATCCTGTTTGTTTGTTGTAGACGAATTTTTCACAAGATGCAAATGTTTTTAATAATTCATTAATGTTTTATTACGCTTAAAATTTTTTTATTTTACTTACTTAACGGAATAATTTGAATATATTATAATTCTTTTTATTTCTAGTTATAATTTTTTTAGTATATAATTAAATGTATAATTAAACATACAGTGTGTTCGAAAAATCCTGGACCACCCGTTTTTCTCGCAAAATACGCATCGGACAAAAAAAATGTTTGCAACAAAAGTTGTATGGTTTCGAGGCGGCCATAAGGTGATACCATTGGTCTGACCTTGAAGAGTTATTTGAAGGTCACATTTAATTTTTTAAATGGAATACTATATTTTTTATTGCATATTTTTGTAGCCCATTTTGAGAGCTTTCCAAAACACTATGATAAAGTATTTTTTCATTAAGTACTTTTTTGAGTTATTTCGTATCTTATTCTGAGATATTTTGATATAAAAAATAAAATATCTTGTAAAATATTTAATTTTCAATAATCTTACCGTAATACTTTTATGTATAGAATAATTGTGAAAAAAAACGTGAATCAGACGAAACCGGAAGTAATTCTCGCATTTGTGTTTTTCTTTTATCCTCTGGAAAAGAAACTACCCGGATTGCCGTTTCTTTTTCCCCGGCCCCATCCCTTTTTCTCTCCTCCTCGTACTTTTCGTGATCCCCTTGTGCCGCACGCGACAGAGGCATCGGGCCATAAATTTTCCGCGCACAAAGCGAACGAAATTCAAGAAAGTACCGGCTTCTATGTTTCGCGTCACGCGAGCCACCGATAACATTAACGAGCCAATCCTCGCGACGATGTCTCGGGTGCTCGCTCGCAGAGTTTTCCAAAGGGCCGAAACGGGTGAAAGGGTGTGTTATCGTCCCGCGACTCTTTCACGACCTTCGTGCTTTATGCACGGATCTCGACAAATTATGAGAAACCCTGCCGGCCGCGCAGAGAAAAAAGTACTTACCACCGCGACCGTTTCCTTTCTACCCTTTTTAAAGAGAGCACTTTTTTCGATCAGAGTGTTGCAAGCATTCCCTCTGTGCGGTTAATGTAGTCGTTTCTTTTATAAAACAAATAGATTTTTTTTTATAATATAAAGTCTGAGATAATTTATTATTTAGAATTTTAAGTCATAAATCATTTTAATCGCTAAAAATCAAAACAAGATGAAAATCGTATGAATTAAACATTGCTTTCTCATCATTTTATTTCGCTCACAAAGCTGCTCCTCAGAGCAAACGAATTTCTCAATGTTGGCTTTCTCCTAGAGGAAGTTTTATCGTGTTAAAAAATTTATAATTAAAATTCCCGTGTCTCGAAATTTGCGGAAGTTAAAGCGTGCACAAACATCTTTCAAAAAATTCAAAATTTTATAAAAAATGAACCCTTTCACCAATTCTCATCAAATTCAATACCAGCCATCCTTTAATAATACTCTATTCATTTAAAAAAAAATTAGCCCGATATCTCAAAATTTGCGGAAGAGTTTGCGCAGACATATCATACGTACATACACACACATATGTTCAGCACCTGCAATAGGAAATGCACTATGCAGCAAAACAAATATAATAGTCATATAATATAATTAATTATTGAAGATTAAGAGAATACATATAGTACCATAAATATAATTTCAATAAACTATAAAATTTCAATGCTGTAAACACATGAAAATAAACTTTGCATCAATTAAGAAATTAATAAAGCTCTTAAGTGAAGTCAAAACTTAAAAATTCGCGTGCGGATAAGAGCCGGACGCGTCAAATTCATAAAACATATATATTTTTCTATGAAGTGTATAATCAGCTTCATAGAAGAATTTATTTTCTATGAATCTGACCCACTATCATCCGCATCTAGCTCTTATTCGCCCGCGAATTTTTAAGTTGTGAAACTTTGTATCAGTTTCAAAAGTTTTCTCTCTCTCTCTTTCTCTTTCTCTTTCTCTGATATAAGAATATTAATAAAGATATATATAAACCTTCCAAAGTGTCAACAATTTTCTGAACAGTTTCATATTGTGATCGGCCGCGGCAATGCTAGCGCCTTCGCGAGCCAAAACCTGACATACCTCTCTTCCGATGCCGGTTCCAGCACCTGCAACATGATCGAAAAAGAACGGATAAAATTTCGCGCTATTTATATATGTATTCTAATCTAACGCATTTTCGCTAAGTAATAATCACTCGAGACAAAAATTTTTGCGGCTTATTTCTCTAGAATTAATGAATTCGATTACATTGTTTAAATAAAAAAAAAAGATCTCCACAAACCGGTAACAAGTGCCAGTTTTCCAGTTACAAGCCTCGACATTTCTTCGAAAACAAATACGGCTTAAGTGATTGGAATGAATTCGCCTTATCAAACGCCTTATTGACACTTTGACACTATTGAATCGGTGGCGTCGTATCTGTAGACGACGCTGGCGGCTCGTGGCTGCTCATAGTATAGCTCCATGTCTCCTCGCAGTCCTCGCTCGTGCCAGTTTTGCATCGAGACGACTCGAGGCGGCGTCGTAGAATTGGATCGGGTGCGCGACGTCAGGGACGGGGTGATCAGCCCGTCATGACGAAAGAGAAGGAGCGAGTGAGAAAAGGGGAAGAGGTTGTGACACGTCGGTGACAAATGCGCGCGGGCCAGGACCAGGGACATTGCGGCATGTCGTGTACTCGTGGCGCGTCATCGCGGCGATTCGATTCGATACACGTGAGCAACGTGAAGAAACGCGGCAGAGGAGACGTGCGACGACGACAACAACGAGGACGAGGAGGACATTGCGTGCTTGTTCGCGCGACGAGACAACAGCAGCGTGGTGAGAAGCGAAACAAAGTGCAAGTGCGAGAAAGAAAGAGAAAGAGGGTGAGAGAGTAAGAAAAAAAAGAGAGAGCAATCGAGTGGCGTTAATGAAAAATCGTCGTAGCATGCTCTCTTTCTCTCGCATGCACCGCTTTTCCACTCAGTTACGAGTAGCGCATCGATACGAGCTATCGGGATGTTTCGAAGAACGGCAGCTCAAGATTCTGTCCAACGTAACAAGAAGATGGCCGTGAGTAAGTTGCATAAGCTCGAATCCGAGGAGCAGAAGCCTAACGAACTGCTTAATGCCACGGAAATCTCTGTTTCCCTGTCGCAAAATGACAACAGTACAGCCAAAGGTCCTACAACAAAGTTCTTTAATACACTAAAGGTATATCTACCTAATCGGCAACGTACCAGCGTGCAAGTAAGAAAGGGGCTCTCCTTGAAACACGCATTGGCCAAAGCGATGTGGATTCGAAATTTCACTACTGAGACGTGCGTAGTCTATGCTATGGGCATGGATAATTCCAAGTACTTGATACATTGGGATGTGGACATTTCATCGTTGGAATATGACAAAATACTGGTGGAAATTTTGGATAAGTTCCAAACCATTTCCATTTGGCATAATTTTGTGCGTAAGACATTTTTCTTGTTAGCCTTTTGCGAATGCTGCAGAAAGCTGCTCTTTCAAGGATTTTATTGCACAACATGTAATTATAGATTTCATCAGAGATGCGCGGCTGGTGTCCCTACCTTATGTCATCAGATACGCATGCAAGATGCTTTCTATGAAGCATTACCCGCACATAATTCAGAGACTTCTGCTAAAATCTTGCAATTTCCCTCTGGTTACGGATTGAGTAGTAGTATGTCTCTCTCTCTGGCTCCATCGAGAAATCAGAGGCACCCACGTTCTTTGGGCCAGCAAGACCGATCTAGCTCAGCACCTAATGTCTGCTTTAATATTAAACCAGGTCGTAAACCTATCAAGCTAGAAGAGTATAATAGATCTCAGAGTTTAAGTAGACCCATCAGTACTATTCGAAGGCCTGTGCTATCTATTCAGCGTTCGCATCTAAAAAAATATACTGATTCATTAAAGCTAACCAACGAATCTTCAAGGCAGTCTATCGAGGATTGGGAAATTCCAGCGGATGAAATTCAAGTAGGGCCCCGTATCGGATCAGGATCATTTGGAACTGTATACAAGGCTCTTTGGCACGGACCTGTTGCAGTGAAAACGCTCAATGTTAAAATTCCCACATCTGCACAGTTACAAGCATTCAAAAATGAGGTGGCCGTTTTACGTAAAACTCGACACGTGAATATCTTGCTGTTTATGGGTTATGTCAATAGACCACAACTTGCGATTGTGACACAATGGTGCAAAAGCTCGTCTCTGTATAAACACTTGCACATATTTGAGTCCAAGTTTGAAGTGCTGACATTGATAGATATTGGAAGACAAACTGCGCAAGGCATGGACTATTTGCACGCAAAGAACATCATTCACCGAGACTTGAAAAGCAACAATATATTTCTACACGACGATCTCATTGTTAAGATCGGTGATTTTGGTCTGGCAACGGTAAAAACTCGATGGTCCGGTTCTCAACAGTTTCATCAGCCGACTGGCTCTATTCTATGGATGGCACCAGAGGTGATCAGAATGCGAGGAGGAAATCCGTATAGTTTCCAGTCTGATGTTTATGCGTTTGGTATAGTGTTGTTCGAGTTACTAGCTGGTCAATTTCCATACTCGCATATAAACAACAAAGATCAGATATTTTTTATGGTTGGACGCGGCTATTTGCGTCCCGACTTAGATAAATTGCGTTCTGATACGCCGAAAGCACTCAAGAGAGTCACAGAAGACTGCATTAAGTTTTCGCGGGACGAGCGACCAGTATTTCGTCAGATCCTGGTCAGTTTAGAGAATCTTCTATGTGATTTACCGAAGATAACAAAATCGGCTTCCGAACCAAATCTCAACGCTACGGAGTTGCAGTCTGATGATTTTCTATACACCTGTGCTTCACCAAAAATTCTGGTGAATTTTCAATTTGGATCATTTTTCTTTTATCCTTCCGGTGGGAATATATAAATGTATCGGCTGATACATTATAAGTCTGATGCACTTTGAATAAAAGAAGTATTTAAAATATTGAACATAACGATATAAGCTTAACTCTATGAACAAATTACATAATTCTTTCACACTTCGTTTTCATTGTATTGCAAATGTTTCAAATTTGCGGAAGTTAAAGCACATACATTTTTCAAAAAATTCAAAATTTCATAAGACTCACCGATTCACCGATCCTCATCAAATTCAATACCAATTATGCTTTAATGATACTCTATTCATTTAAAAAAATTTAGCCCGATATATCAAAATTTGCGGAAGTTAGAGCTTGCACAAACATTTCATACATATATACACATACGCATATACCATACACGTGTAAATATTTTTAAAAAATATGATTTTTCGACGTTTTGGAACATTTTGAACACGTTGACATAAAATATCGGGAAAAAAATTTTGTCATGAAAATAAAGCTTTCTCTATGAGGAAGCAAAATTGTGGATTGTGCAACGATATGATAAATAATACATATAGAATATGTATAATATAGATACAGATATATAATATGTGTACATGTATAGAACACATGCTGTCGGAAATTTCGTAGATTAGATCGGTCGGATATCTTCCTAGTGTCATCTCGGCGTTGCAAAAAGCGAAATTCACACACTGACGACAGTTTGAGAGATCCCAGCAGTGCATTCCTCCTCTTGCGCCTAATGTACCAGTCGTCCACGTCTACCCGTCATCCTACGTCGCGGATTTCTCTTTCTGGCAGCGACATGTCGCGAGAGTAACATGCGGAGAAACTGCGCGCGTTTTCCCCTCCGCATTAGGAGAGGAACGTTTCTGGGTTTCTCTTCCGCCTCGGTCTCCCTCACTCTCACTCTCTCCGTCTCTCTCTCTCTCTCTCTCTCTCTCTCTGCCGTTCACCCTTTCATCTCTCGCGGCCCTTTGCCTTTTTCTTTTCTCTCCGACGCCAGATGCTGCTAACTGCGCCCTCCTTGATGAGATCCTGGTTCCCCTGTCTCCGCTCCTCGCCTCACGCTGCAACTTGCGCTGTTCCTCCTCTTCCCGCTACCACCAATCCATCTTCCTCGAAAAAGACGAGATCGCGCTACACGGTCGCTTTATTCGCCCGAGCGAGGAGAAACACGAATTCTTTATATTCACTGGCTGCTCTTATTATTGCGGCGGAGTCGAGTTGATGATTACTCGCTCCTCGACGGACAAGATACCGCGTAAAAACAGGAAGATCGTATCCGAGACGAGAGAATATGCAAAATTGTAAAAAATTTGCGAGGATCGCTTGAGATGCATTTGTACAGGGCAATTCTCTTGATACTGTGACGGCAAACGTCATCTCGATACTGCTTGTCCTTTAATTATTAATATTGACAATCACACACACACACACACACGCAAATACACACATATCGAAATATGAAATAAATGACTTTTTAAATTTAAATAAATAACTTTTTAAGACACAAAGTAAGCTGAATAATAAAGTTTCTAAATAGGACACTAATCAGAAAATCTATCATTAAAAAAAGTCAAAAAAAAAAAACAAAAAAAAAATCTCAGCTGGATCCAATTGGTCCTCGAGTCCGCTACATCATATCTATTGTCATAGAGCCCTCGTCCATAGGCTCAATCAAGTTCGATGAAACTTACTCATGAGATTAAACAATATTGAACTACTACTTATACATCTGTCGAACTTTCTGAGACATGGGACCATCTTACACTTCAAGAACGTGTTATCGACACATTGAAGGTCCTTATCAGTTGTCCTCGATAACCGTTAGAAGCGTGAACAGATGCGTGCAAATAATTATCTCACACAATACATTCAAATCATTTTTCATTATTGCTTGTCATAAACTTTGTTATCAAAATATTGTAAAAAAGAAAAAAATCGATTGACATATATTGTATATTCTAAAATTGCGATATTAATGCGCGATTTGATACAAGTATAACAAAAAGGATTACAACTGAGACAATCGTTCAAAATGCTATCAATCTTGCATAAAATGCTGTTAATGACATATCTAATATGATGTCGTTTTTTGTTGCAGCTCTCCGAACTCGAACAGCGAGTACTGGAAGCAGAGGGCAGGGCGGATGAAGCTGAAGACAAGGTAAGCAGAAATTGCATCGACATCTCAATAGATCGAAAAAATATACAATAAATAGAATGTAATATTGATGCCAAAGAGGTAATATATAAATTCGAGACTTGTTTAATTAAATTTAATATCTGGATTTCTATTTCTCATTTAAATTCTCTGTTATAAATTAATGAAATGTAGAAGTATGCGCATTGTTATATATATTTTTCTTGCGCAAGCTAATCTTCACCCCATCGGAGTAAAGTTAATTGTACGTGACAGATCGCGTGATGTATCCCGCATAAATTCCATCTTACCAGTCCCCGTGTTCTTTACTTATTGTTAGGGTTTCTTTACCCCTGTTCTGTGTACTAGCAAGCACGGTGTTCTTTTACCGACGACAAATCGATCTATTTCTACAACCCCGTACGTTTCTTACCCTCGTATCATCTAGCTTTACCGACAGAAAGCCACCAAAATATCCCTCTGTACACCCTACAAATTCCGATTTATCAGCCGGGGGCAACGGCGAGTTGCTAAATTCTTTCAACTTTGCTGACGATATATTCGTTATAAAAATAATATGAAAATGTATTGCCAGATTAAAAGAAAAAATAATATTATATAATATTATTTGATAAAATAATGTAAAAATATTATAACGATAATTCTTTTGGTATATTACACATAGTTTCGTGATAAACAATTTATTTATTAAACGAGAAAGAGATTCTTTTAATGCAAAAATAAAAATGTGATTACAATTTTAACATCAGCAAAAAAAACGCAAAATAAGATGCTGAGAGAAAAAATGAGAGAAGACAAACATCGCAAGTTAAAAAAAAAAAAAAAAATCTAACGAAGAAAAATCAGTGATTAACATAAATTGCATTAAAATCCCATATAAAAAAATCATTAAAAAATTTGGGAATATTTCACATAAATAATAAGAGAGGCTGCGGAAAAAAAAAGTTATCTCCGGATAACGTGCCATGGTCACGTGTGATAAGAAAAAAAGATATGTCAGATCGATCACATGGATGTCAGCACTGAAAATCAAGTATCATACAATATAATTTTTTTTATTTATTTTCGATTATTTTAAGATATAAACAATAATTGTAAGAGAAAATTTTGATATATATTGTATTAGATTAAGATTTGAATCTTCTTGAAGTATTGATTATTCATTTTCATTATCGATATTCATTTCAATATTTTTAACTTTCGAATATTATTATGCCTCGTCGAAATTTATTTAAACAATATATTTAGAGATAAAAAAAATATGCATTATAATCATACAAGTTTCGAAATAACTGTTCTTTCTTTGTACCGATATTCTCGTTTTTCTTTTTTATCATAATGTAATTATGAGTCACGTGAAATTCGTGCCAATTCTTTATAATTAGATATCAATGACATTTGTTTTTATCCAATCTTATATGAATATTATTTGAAATTTTACAATGTCGATTTTTTTTCGATGCTTGCAATTTTAAAATTTGCAGCTTTTTGTCCTCTATTATTAATTGCAATATTAATATTTTCAATATATATATATATATATCGGCCTATTAAAATTGTGTAAAAATTTTACATTGTGCGAGATAGAACGCGGAGAATAAAAAATAACAATAAGATAAAAATTAAAAAACTGTTTTGAAATAAAATTACATGTTTGCAGTGTTTTTAAAAAAATTCTATTAAAGCGTCAAAAGTGACTATCTCGATTGAAGAAAATTACTTTCCGAAGCTGTGCGCGAAATTTCATTTCTAACTTTAATTGGCAAAC
Organism: Polyergus mexicanus; assembly: GCF_030449975.1. Lineage (NCBI taxonomy): Eukaryota > Metazoa > Arthropoda > Insecta > Hymenoptera > Formicidae > Polyergus > Polyergus mexicanus. The sequence continues at coordinate 8,599,561 of NW_027223325.1, forward strand.
AGAACGAATTCTGTTACGGCAAGCCAATAAAATTGATCTTCTTCCCCTATTCCGTTAATTAAAATCCCATGTAAAAATAGGTAAACGGGGTGAAGCTTTGTTGCCGATACCGCCTCGGAAAGGGCGAGATATCGATTAATTGCGGATGCGTCGGTGTCCGTCGGTATCCGTCGGTATTTCAAAGTGAGAAAGGGTGAAAGCGCGAAAGAGAGGGTGAGGATGGTAGGGTGAAAAGAGGGAGAGAGAGAGAGCAAGATAGACTGATAAGGGAGAGTAGCAAGATGGCCGTGCGACCGGCCGGCCAGATCGTCGTTTTGTTATGACACCGAAACTGTCAGTCGCGAAACCACGTGCATCCGCGACGGTGAATCACGCGATATCGTCATCGCCCACGCGACAATCGACATCCCGGAAACAATCGCCGATCCGTCGAAAAATTGCTATCCATTGTGCGTCGTCCGTCGTCCACGTCTGTCAAAGATCGAGGTCGTCGTACTCGGTTCTTGTTCCCGTGCGCGAGGAATTATGGCTCACAGCAGGTGACATCGATGAAAGGTAATTCATTCGATCGCGCTAATCGAAACGAGATCATTTTTGGCAAGTTTAATTTTATTTAGTAACAGTAAAATTGCAACGATCGGGGTGAATTCAGATTTCGTGAAAATTGAACCGATCGATATGGTACTGGTGATTTGGAACAATATAATTTCGTCGAATTTATATATTTTGATTGCTAATAGCATGTAATTAAGCGAAAATAATCCCCGTGTTTATTGGTGGCAATAAAAACGCGAAGATTGACGTAACGTCAATATTTTCCTGCCGCTTGAAATTAATCAAAATTAAAAATTGAGATTGATATGATTTTAATAATTTATCGTAAAAGATTTTGACGATGCGGATGCATACGAAAATAATTTCCATGTTCGTTTACAATAACACGTGTGTACTATATTCAACATACACACATATACATTTTCTAAATTGATTATTCCGAGAAAAATGCGACTTCACAAACGGATTTTTTTAAATCAGATGCTTTGAAAAAAATTAATATCCAAATATATATATATATATATATATATATATATATATATATATATATATTTTTTTTTTAAATGTATAAAATATATTTCAAAATTAATATCCAAAAAAAAAATATATATATAATATTAACGCGAAAAAAGAACGGCAAGTCTTATCACGGCGTATCGCGGGTTACAACGAGCGGCCCTTGAACGAGATATATTGGTTGTGGCTTAATGAGTCGCGTCTCGTGTAGAATTGGCTTACGGCCAAGTGTATGAGTAATCCTCACTTCCCGCCGACGTGCATTAAATAAAACGAGGATGCAGTCTTCGTCTCCTCGCAACCTGCGCGTCTTTCAGAGTAGGGCTCTATCTTTCGCGAAACCGTCGCGAGCTGGTTCGTCATATTCGTCGAATAAAATTGAGAAAGAAAATTTGCATTCGCACATTTTCCCACATCTTGAAATAATACTCATTATCCAAAGGTCGATACATTTTTCTTTGCGCTATGAAAAGAGAGTGTGAAAAAGTTAAGATAATATTTTAATATTAGAAAGAGTGCACTATATATAGATTTATACAACTCGCGTATAAATTTATATACTAGGAGTAGAATCGTGGAAAAAAAAGAAAAAAAAATTGCATAGACAGAAATTATACAAAAAATAATTTAATTTTTTCCCCGACATAAGATACTTTTATCGATTATTACAGCTAGCGGTTTCAATGTGCATGTTCATATTTCATGGGAAATTACACAGTGGGACAGCGAATCAATATTTGTCAAATAGGGGCATATTGACCAATGCTCCCCACATAATACGTGTACAATATTATAACGTATTTCGCAAGCTTATATACAGCGTGATTTTTGGAGTGTATAAGTAGTATGAACCTATCAATGTGTATTGATAGGTGAACCTATAAATGTGCATTTACATTAGCTGTAAAATATTAATTTGTAATTTAGATCCCCTTAAACAAAATGATCCTCTAAATTAATTATATTTATATAATTTATATATATAATTAATTTATATATTAATTATATTTATATAATTCAAAGTTTTTACACGATTGATATATATATATATATGTATATGTATATATGTGTACATCTAACATCTACAATTTGTCTTTTACATATATATTGGATGATTGCATAAGTTCGTGCCCGATTTTCATAGATGGCATTAAGTTGCTGCATGGCGGAGTTCTATTGTTTTCGTGTGGTAATTGTTGCTTACACCGAATAGATGACGTTGTCTTATGTCAATTTAGCGTCAGACATTGTTCAGATAAGTCCATTTGTGCATAAGAGAAATCATTAAAAATGGAGAACGAAAGGTGCATTTGCGGCATGTAATGCTATATGAATTTCGGAAAGGCGTGAGTGTTGGGATTGCACAAAAAAATATTCAAAGCGTTTATTTCGACCGCGCTCCTGCTCTCCGAACAGTCAAAAAGTGGTTTGGCAGATTTCGAAATGGTGATTTCAACATGGAGGATCAACCCCGCTCTGGACGGCCTTCTGGCATCGATGATGACATTGTGCATGCCTTAGTGGAAAGATACCCAAGGATTACAACTGAGGATATTGCTGAGAGGCTGAACATCGATAATTCAACCGCTTTTCGTCATTTAAAAAAGCTTGGATACATTTCCAAGCTTGATACGTGGGTGCCGCATCTCCCGACTGAAAGGAATAAGCTGCAGGAAAACTGCAGGAGTTGCAATGGGAAATTCTCCAGCACCCGCCATATTCTCCAGATATTGCGCCTTCAGATTTTTATCTGTTCCGGTCTTTGCAGAATAGTTTAAATGGCAAGAATCTCAATTCCGAGGAAGCTGTCGAAAACCACTTTACAAACTTTTTTCAAGAAAAACCAAGTTCTTTCTTCAAAAATGGAATCGACAAGCTTATAGATGGTTGGAAAACCATTGTAGAAAAGAATGGAGACTATATAATTGATTAATAAAAGTGTTATCTCTAAAATATAATCTATTGAAGTTTATATTTAAATCGGGCACGAACTTATGCAATCACCCAATATAAACAAGAGCTATAAATGTTATTCTCAATTGTTGAATCGGTAATTTACACATCCTGTATACCTATACATAGGGCATTCAAACACATGGTTGATTCCAACTTTATCTATTGTTAAAGCGCGAATCGTACTCATTCTCCTTTGCATTTCCTTTCTATAAGCCTGCGCTAACGAGAGACAAGTGGAACAGATCGATAAATTTCGAGACGTTCTTCCTCCAAGTCAAAAAGAGAGGAACACCCGCGATTAAAGTCTGTTCTAAGTCTGTTCCCATCTATAGGTGAAAGCAAAATATTTTTCTACATATTTTATCGCATCTATAAATTTTATTGATTCTTCTTCGATCGCTTGGAAAATTTATTTTTCCCGGTTATCTTTTTATTTTCGGCATTCGCGGGGGGTTTTTTTTTTCTTTTTCTTTTTTTCCGATCGAATTATCGTTATCGCCGAGACGCTCTTAGGGAGCGAGTTCGCTTAGGACTCAGGGTCATCGGCTTGACCCACGGTGGTTGTGCGTCGCGAGTATATATGCATACGAGTAGCATCCAGAAATTCTCCCATTGGCCATGAGCCAACGTGACTCACCGCCTCTAGAAAACCCCCGGCAGTTTATGTACCCTTCGGTGTTTGTTCGTTTCGCGCGCTTCAGTTCGACGCGATCTCCATTGGCGATTAGACGAGAAAACTCTCTCAACGGGCACACGTGCGTTCCTCCGCGAAATTTGTTGTATCATTTTTGTTATAGCTCATTTTTTATTTTATATTTATATTTTCTTAATTTAATTCGCGATTCTTGGCAGAGAGCTCGTACATCGCGAATGAAAAATATCGCTCCCAGGAATAAGAAAAGGAATTAAAGCTGAAATTTAAAGACATCGTCCACCATGGCAACATCTAATCGGGGTAAGATGTTATGATGGCAGCAGGAGAACTGATGATTTAATCGAAAAGATATAGCTCAAACACTCGAAAGTTTTATATATATATATATATATATATATATATATATATAATATTAATTCTATTTTATATCATTGGTTTCGTGTATTATTTAAAATATGTATTATACAAAAAATTTTATTAATATATATATAGAATATCGAATTTTTTTTTTTTTTTATAATGATTATCAATTAAATTATCTTTTTTTTTATTTATATTAAATTTATATTAAATATTTATATTAAATACTTTAGAATATTTATTCATATTAAATACTTTATAATCTTGTGGAATTAAAAGTGAATTTATTGTACAATATAAAATTTCATACATGAAACAAAGAGGAGAGGAAAGAATTTTATATAATAATAAAATTAACTAATCTTTTGGGGGGATCTATTATTGAAGAATTAATTTTTTTTTTCCGAAATATATATAAATTAAAAAAAAAATTAATGAAGTTCAAAAACTTGGAAAATGACAATCGCTCTAAATGTCTTTTAAGCGAATGCAATATCGACGGGAGAGACATCCGGTATACGTTCACTCTTTAGACAAGAGCGCAGAAAATATAATTGGAAAATAAACTATTGTTTTGCCAGAATGGAGAAGCCGATTCCCTTTTACCGGTTTGTGCGCGACCGCAAAAGCCGACAGCGAGAAAAGACCTAAACGCGCGCGAGAGAAAATCGGGGGTGGTCGAGGACGAAAGAGACGGGGGGGAGAGATCGATATAAGTCGGGTAGCACATGCACGACGACGACGACGACGACGACGACGAGGCACATGCCGGGAAAACATTCGGCAAGAGAGAGGATTTCCCCGTATTGATTTTCTCTCGAGTCCCTTTCTCTCTCGGCTAGTCTCTCGGCTGGACGCTCGTTCTCACTCGTACGTTCGCCGCGTTTATTCTGTCCTGCCATTAAGGCGCGTGCGATATCGATTTTTGACAGCTGCTCTATGAAACTGCTCACTGCGTTCATATGTATATACCCGTGTGTAAACGCCATACGTACGTATGGTACGTGCTGTAGAAGAAGGGTTCCTTCCCCGGCGTGCATCAAGTTGTCTCTTTTTTTTTCTCTCTCTCTCTCTCTCTCTCTCTCTCTCTCTCTCTCTCTCTTTTTGCAACGCAACGCACGCAAACGCAACGTGGCATTGTACACACTCGTGCGAATTTTATTTCGCACGAGTTAAGTCGGTTTCCGGTAAAATCGTATCGTTTATCACGAACTCCATAATGAGAGCTTCCGTTACCCTCGTGTACGATCGCGATTATTTGCCCATTGATTTGATATAATGCTAGTTCTTTAGTGTCCTCTTCGCGATAATTGTTCAATATAACAATTGCTATAACGTATCTCTTATCATTTCTCTTGATCCGCGATTATCTATTATTTACTGATTTTTTTGTAGATAGTAATTTATTTAGTGTGATGCGCGGCGATGATACTTGTTCCATTAGCAGGATCGGATGCTCTTGAAGATTGTTGAACGGAGAACTAGCGAAAGTACCATATGTGAATCGTAGATGATTTGTTAGCAGATAAGTTTTTGCATAAATTGATGAGAAAATATATCTTGAAAAATATTTACAATATAGATTTTTATAAAACTTAAAAGCCTCTTTTCGTCAACTCTAAGTTTCAAAAGTGCAAATAGTAAGCTTTATTACTCCTTATTTGATTTTAAATGGATTTTACTTCGTGTTGGATTTTATGATTTGAAGATCAGTTATTCCAAAGATGTGGAAGAATGACGATCGATTGATGTCCCTCGATATTTTCGTTAGAGAAAGATGAGAGGTGGCTCGCTAGGTTCATAGAACATCCTGTGTAATGTCGATAATATTCTACACGTCCATAAACTGTTGAATTCAATGTTGCTAAGAAGCATAACGCGATAAAGCGTTCAACTCTCGCTCATACTCTTCGCTTTTAGGTACGGATGATGGAGGAGCGGCTGGTGAAGGGTGAATACTGTCTGAGCACATCCGGCGTTGGTTCCCCGCCGCATTCGCTACCATCGACCTCCGGTACGCAGAATGACAAGATCGAGGATGTCCACTGCGCCTGCATCTCGAAGTTAGAGACCCAAGTCGAGGAACAGGTAAATTTCGTTTCGTTTACTTAAGTTTAAGTCATTAAGTATTCCTCTGCAATTGCAATTATCACGATAGTTGATTGATAGATCTGAAAAAAAAAAAACAATAGTTTTATCACCTTGCAAATAAGCAATCACCCGATAATCACATTTATCTAATAATATTTATATAATAATATTTATATATTTATAAATATATGTCACTTCTCGTTTACGATTCAGCGATTTATTTCCTCGAAACTCTAAGATCAACTGCAATCTCTTGAGATATCTGATGATTACTGGAATGAATGATATCAGGCCTGTGTCATTTTATCGCTCACCGAGTCGAAGTCATTTTATTGAGGAGTTATCGTTGTTCATTTACAGAGGCAGTTACGACTGCAAGACGCCAGGCAAGTGGAGGCGAAAGCAGCGAGGATCAAAGAATGGGTCACTAATAAGTTGAGAGAACTGGAACAACAGAATCAACATCTGAGAGAACAGAATAATAAATGCAACCAACAGCTTGAATTGTTGCGCAATCATATAACCAATATCGGACTCAAACCACCCGTAAGTTTCTTTCTTTTTTTTTTTTTTTTTAATATAGTTCCCCTCATTTTTTTCTAACATTGATATTAATTTTTCATTTATAATATATTCTCGAGTAAATTTTTTAACGAAAAATGTAAATGCAGGCACCAACTAGAGCGTCGCTGTCCCTTGAAGTGGATCCTACCTTACGTATCGATCGCAGACGATCGGAAAGCCTGGAGGCTACACCGCAGACGGTACCAGAGTGCGTGCAGAATATCGCGGCGGAACCACAAAGCACAAGCATAAAGCACAGAAGACATTTGTCTGCTTGCGGTACCATTCAACGAGGAGTCGCCGCCAGCAACATGGATTCGAGGTAAAGCTTCCTCTCCGTCTTGTAGCGTTCATTCATTCGAAAGCTGGACGAAACGCTTCGCGATACGAGGCTAAATCCTTTTTACTCTTACAAGTACACTAAATATATTCGGCTCTCAATTCTCCTTGGGAGGCCTCACGACGTAATAGCGGCGCCCGAGTTTTCGAAATGTGGTACCCTGTAACGTCCTGGGACTTCCTGAGGGGATCCATCAACCCTCCTCTTATTATATTTTTGTTATCACATTTATCTTTTATTTATCTCTCATAAATTTACTATATTTTTTATATTTTTATGTATGACATTTTTTATTATTTATGATATTTATTTTCTCTCAAGTTTGAAGCAAAATTTATTTATTTTGTATCCCTAATTTAAAAGACATTAATAGATTTTAAAGAGCCGCGCGCACATGTAACATATCGTACAGAGAGCAATTGAATTGATTCTGTACTTTATACTTGCCGCTTCTCTCTATCCTTTCTTAGTCTGCTGTCCGAGGAATTAGCCGCGGCGGTGGAGAATCTAGTGATGCTGCCGAATATGTCCGGTGTCTCGGAGGTGAGCAGAGACAGCGGAAGCTCGGAAGCGGTGCACGACTACGCCGAAATATATACGCCTAGTCGAGAGGGTATGAACTGGCTGCAGGGAAGCGGGCAAGGCCCTCGTCCGCCGACCCCGCCGTTGCATAGGTTTCCCAGCTGGGAGGCAAAAATATATCAGGTATCAACGACATTAGTCTCGGTCCTCTAAAGACGTTGCGAAAATTACATAAAGTACATTACATTAATTAAAATTTTGAGAGATAATAAAATTTTCTTTCTTTTATCAATATAAATATAAATCTCGATTCTCTATTAATTTAATAAATTTGCTTGATTAATTTAATTCTGAGATGGGTTCTGAGATGAGGCTCTAACAATCTCGATGACCGTTTATAGGTAGCGGACGGTGGCCTTGGCATCGGTCCACCGACAAACGAAGAGTCGGCACCTTCCACGATGACCAACACGAGTTCGTCGAAGCATTCCCAAGCAACGGGACACAACTTGACGGCACACAATTCTCAAGGCTACTGCGATATTTCTGTTCCAGTATACGCCACGGTCAAAGGTAGATTATAAAAATATTAATTATTATAAATATTAAAAGGATATTAATTATTATAAATTTTTTGCGTCAGTGTTAAAAAGATATGCAGGAAATGTTAATTAACTTGGCTAAAATTAAGCTTAATAATTTAATGAATAATTGATAAAGCGACTTGTATAAATTAACGACATTTGTCATCATATCGATTGTTGCTCAGGACGTGCTAGTCAAATCAGATCCATGCCTTTCGGCGATAGCTCTGACGATAGCTCGGATGGCGAGGAACATCCGAATCAAACCGAGACCAATACCAGAATTACCAATAGCTCGTCTGACAATACGGATTCTTCCCTCGGTAGCGGGAGCAGTCCTTCAAAAAGTATCAAAACCACCAGTAGTCTGAGCCCCGCAAAAAGAAGTTCTAGCGGGTCTCCTAGTAAAAGTGTAAAACGTGGTGAGTTTGATTAACATAATATTTCCATTTACACATCCTATACATCCATTTTACGATAAGATAAATAGCCCTACAATCTTATCGCTTATGTGTAGTGATGAAAGAACTAACATTTATCGACATTTTTAAGACTATTCCATTTATTTTATTTTCAAAATGAGAGAAAAATGTCCAAAGTAAGAAAAAATTCTTTGTATTAAAAAAAATAATATTGTTTGCACTTTATAAATATATATATATATATATATATATATATATATATATATATATATATATATATATTCCCCTCGAGAAGAGTTTTGATTAATAATGTATTTCGCTTTTAAAGGAAGATAAATTATTAAAAGAAAATATTCAGTTGCGCGCATAAAATATTTGACACCCAACAACTTTAAGTTTCTTTGATTTGCAGATACTTCTCTCGAGTCAGGATTGTCTGAAGATTATGCGATACCTCCCGACGCGCTCAGTTCGACGTCATTAGAATCCAGTATGCCTAGCTTGCTGATGCGCGTTTCCGGCGAAAGTCCAAAGAGACAGGAATCGCTAGAGAAGACGGGTCATCTAGCAAAACTTGGTGGTAAATTAAAAACTTGGCGAAAACGATGGTTCGTTTTGAAAAATGGTGTATTGATGTATTGGAAGAGCCAGAATGATGTCAATCGAAAGCCGCAAGGCCAAATAATCTTGGATGAAGTGTGCAGGTATTAATATGTAATTTAAAATAAAGTTTAAAATTGATTTATAAATTATTTTAACAGAAAAATAAATTTAAGAAAATAGTTTATAACACAGAAAAAATACACACATCACAGATTCCGTATCATAGACTTAAATATATATTCGAATAGGTTTAATTTTTAATTCGAATATATATATAATATTATATCCGAATGTATTTAATTTCTAACTAGAAACGCGTAGAAGCAGTTCCATATATCTTCGTATATTTTTCAGGATCAACAGAGCTGAAGGTGCAGCCACTTTCGAAATTGCCACTGGTAAAAAGACATATTATTTGACTGCGGACTGTATAGCTACGATGGAGGACTGGATAAGGGTGCTACAGAATGTGCAAAGGCGAAACGCAACGAAACTCCTGCTTAGCAAGGAGGACAACAAGCCAACGATACAAGGCTGGTTGACAAAAGTGAAAAATGGCCATGCAAAAAAATGTTGGTGCGTTCTTATTGGCAAGATGTTCCTTTATTTTAAGTGTCCCAGCGATACGGTGAGTATATATGAATATGTATTGTTTCAAGATGCATTCGGAAAATACAATAATGGTTGATATATTCAATCTATCTTTGACATGATTCTAGAATCCTATCGGCCAAATCAATATGAGGGACGCTCGAGTAGAGGAGGTGGAGCATGTGTCGGATAGTGACAGTGAGGAAAGAGACGCCGAGTGCCCACACGAGAGAACGATCGGCATCTTTCCGACGCATCAGGGTCCGACGTATCTACTGATGCCGCATAAACAAGATAAAGACAACTGGCTCTACCACTTGACGGTGGTATCTGGTGGCGGACCGAGCGCGGGTACGCAGTACGAGCAACTGGTGCAGAGACTAATGGAAACCGATGGTGATCCCAGTTGCGTTCTATGGCGACATCCTTTGCTGTTACACACGAAAGAGAGTATCACTAGTCCACTGACTAGTCTGACCTCCGAATCTCTACAAACCGAAGCTATAAAGCTGTTCAAGGTTGATACGATCCTTTATCGATTATTTTGCAATTACTTTGCAATTTATGCTAAATTTTTTTGCATAAGAGAACTCAAAGTTTTAATTGTTGCCATTGTTTTATCGCAGTTATATATGCTTGTAGAGCTACGTTTCTATATTTTTTTTCTTTTTATTCTCAAAATGTATATATATTTCATTTTAAGAATTTTACGAAGTTCGCATAAATTTTTAATTCAATTTTCAGGTAACACATAAATCTCTCATTACTTTAATTATTAGCAATATTTTATAATAAGAGATGTGTTCTTCTTATTGTTAGCTATATTTTTCAAACGTTTCAGTTTTTTTTCCTCTTTTATAATCTAAATATATATTGATTTTATTTTTAATGTAGAAAAAGCGTGAAAAATATAGCTAAAGCGAACAAGCCTGAAATATCATTAATAATCTCACGCACTTCTAATCATCACAGGCCTGTCAACTATTTATGTCGGTGGCAGTAGAGCAAGCAGGTATCGACTACCATGTGGTTCTAGCGCAAAATGCGTTGCAACAATGCCTAGATCAGCCTGAACTTCAATCTGAATTTATATGTGCACTGGTAAAGCAGACAAGTCGTCACACGCAACATCGTCTGGGCGTACAGGTAAAAAAGGCCGCCAGACTTGTGTCACTGGGTACTGCGCGCGTTGTAAGTCCTGCTTATTGTTTAACAAAAACACTCAATCATCCTGTACCATTTTTTAAAGTTAGATCAATACCCATCGATCATTCGTTTATCAAAATTTGGATGGATCTCATCTATACTATCTCATACATCACATCACGTTCCGATGATGGTATCATGTTCATTCGAAAACGATATTTCTTTCAACGCGGAAAATGGTACATTGAATATGCTTAGTCAAGTATTACGAGTAATCCTTTTGGGTTTGTGAAAATTGACAAATAATGGTTTAGCGGAATGGTTTAACTAAGAATGGCACCCGACAATACTTAAATAACAAAAATATATCCGCTCTGTCGCCGCAGTGATAATACTTGACCAAGTTCAAAACGACTATTTTTAATTTTAACAATCATTCAACACATTTAATTCTCATTTGCCGCTTTAAGTGTGCTGTCTCTTAGGCTCTCACTTTATATAAAATCGCATGCATTTATCAATTCTGTTATATATCACGATGGTGTTAAGTTTTTCCGTTTACTTTTTATCATATACTTTAATATTTATACATCATACCCGATCAAATTACCCTAACGTCCATCATGTGAGCCGAACATATTTCGACGATTATCATGATATTATTATAATCGACATAGATGTTTATCGATCATCTCTGTTAATCCTTGCATACAGATTACAAAGTACAGATTGTAATTATTATTTACTTCCGTCAAAATACGTTTCGCGCCACAAATACACTTGCAGAATGGTATGTTGGTGTACATGAGGACACACACAGAAAAACATTTTTAAATTCCTTTTTTTTCCAATTTTTCATGAGTTCCTTTTTGCAATAGTTGCAATAGTTACTTGAATATTCTCTGTTTGAATGCTGCTTAAAGATTTAGATTTTTATCAACGAAATAGATTATTCTAACAAGTGAAATTTGTAATCCATTACTTTTCTCCTCTTCTCCTCCGCCATCCTCCCCCCTTCCCCTCCCGCTCCTCAAACAATACGAACATTTAAGAGATGTTGTAAAGACGTTTAAATAGCGCTTCAAATCTTTAAAAAAGACGTCCTTTAGATATCTTATAAATATCTTTTGGATTTTTGTATTGTTTCAATTCTTTTTTCCCTTCTCTCTCTCTCTCTTTCCTCTGTCATTTTTTCCTCTCTTCTTTCATACTTATCCTTTTGCCTAAAATTACTGAGAAAAGACGCATAGTATATGGATATATTATCACGAATATTGCATCGCTGGACGCAAAATTACGGGAAAAGTGCCTCACTCGTCTCATATAACGTCAATAAACGTAAACGCAACGCTTTACAGTTGGTGCGGTTGATTCATATGGCCTAAAAGCATAAGAGCTTTTCTCATTCACATTCTTCTTACGATTTTGAGGGTTTATATCGAGTTTATACGCGTTTTATTCAATTAACATGTTGTGCGTTGAAATTTCAATTTCTCGTGCTTATTTACTAACCGAAATATAATTCAAATAAAATGTATTTCCTAGTTTATGTCAGTAAAAATCAGTATATTCAGGAAAATTAATAAAGAGAGATGCTCATTCTCCAAAATTATAAACTTTTAATTTTTATATTAAGTGAATAATCTCGATTTTTTTTTCCTTTTTATTTATATTTTAGTTCTTTATTAGTGAGAATAAATAATTTAATTTCTTTAAGAAAAATCAGAAGTATTACGAAACAATTTTCTTTTTATTCCACATGCACTTAAAATGCATTACTGTTTTATTTCGCGAAAGAAAAATTTTTTAAAAATCCATTTTAATAGAGAATTTGAGAAAATTAAATTTAAATTAATTTTTTCAAGGTATAAAGTCATTGTTGCACCGAATCTTTTATATTTAAAAAAATTATTTGTTTAATGGTGTGCTTGTGCTTGTTAAATATTATTTATTTAAATGCTAATACGATGAGAATGAAAAAAAAGAATAGAAAGTCAAGCATTTTCTAACTAATCCTCAATCTATCAGGAAACAAAGATTCAACTTGGCTTAACGTCTCTCAGTTTCTTTTAATCCGCCGATTTTTCGTAAAATATCCACGCATATAATGCGTACACATATAGAGAATGAATATCTATATATTTATAAAATAATAAAACAGTAAAACTGATGTATATATAATAATAAAAAGATAAGTAAGATAACTTGATGCGAATATCGAGATATTTGTTCAATTGCCATTGATTTACAATCGTAATCACGCAAGTAAAACGTTAACGCGTTTACCTTTTGACGAGGATGAAAAGTAATAAGCTATAGGATTGGCTGAATATATATAATATTCAGGGACGTAGTAGTATGCCAGCATACCATTGCAGCAACTCCTCCTCTGCGCCACGCAATCGCTCTTCACCTGCGATACGCAAAGTCCCGCGGCAAATGGCAGCGGTGAAAATGCGGACGCACAATCAACGGCCTCGACTTCTCACAGTCCTCCGCTCACGCAGGGCCACTCGACCTCCACTATCTTGGACTGCAAAACTAATCCCGCGCAGTACGTGCTTATCCAGGGATGGCAGCTCCTGGCGCTCGCCGTCTCTCTCTTTCTACCCAGGAACAATCGGTTACTATGGTACCTGAAACTGCACCTGCAGAGAAATGCTGACAGCAAGTGAGTGAGAGCTGATCCAAGAAGCGATTCGATCATTGCGAAGAAAGATAAGAAAAGAAATCTCTTAGGAAAGCGAAGGGAATTTTTGGCAATTTTTATTTATGCCATTTTCTGAGTTATTATGTTTTAAATATGAAGATAAATATGAAGAGATGAAGATTTCACATAAGCTTTCAATGTTGCAAATTTAATTAGGAAAGCAGCTTTAAGGCCATTATCTCCATATTTTTGAATGAGCCTCAGAGATGAAATAGAATTTTTACAGTCATTAATCCTAATAATATCATTTTCGTCCGATTTTTTCATTCATTTCCTTTCCGTGCAAATATATAATTGGAGATCACGCGCAAATCTTGCTTATTATTAGCTCAAAACTTCCAAAATTCGAAATGTGCATTGTTAAGGCTATTCTAATTAATTAATTTTAATTAGTATCATTTTTTCTCGATAAATAGAATCCACTTTAACAAATTTCGAATAATCTCAAAAATTCTAAAAATTCATTTCTTCTGCAATGACCGATTCGATTATAATGCTCGTTTAATATTATTTTATCTTGTATCACATTATATTACGCATTACACTAGAACGGAATGCGGCAAATACGCGGCTTACTGCGAGCGAGCCTTGGAGAGAACATTGCAGAATGGTGGTAGAGAGGTGAAACCCTCGAGGATGGAAGTACTGTCGATATTAATGAAGAATCCGTACCATCATTCATTGCCACATGCCATACCGGTTCATTTTCTCAATGGCACGTATCAAGTCGTGAGCTTCGACGGTAGTACAACGATAGAGGAATTTCTGAACACCCTTAATCAAGAAATCGGCTGCAGGGACGTTCATCAATCTGGCTTCACGCTATTCAGCGATGATCCGATCGAAAAGGATCTCGAACATTTCATTGACCTGCAAGCAAAGGTTTGTAAAAATTGAAACTGTGAAATGGTGAAATAAAATTCATCTATAAACTTATCATATTATTCGTAAAAATATATATTGGAATTATATATATATATATATATAATTGGAATTTATGGAATCAAATTTGTGTTTTAGCCTTCTCTACTTAAACCTGTAAAATAATAAAGAATTTTAAACAGAATATACAAATTTTACTTCTTTATCAGCGTTGGTTTTTTAGGTGAATCTTCAAGATACAAACTTATGTTTTAGCTATGCGATATTATTTCAAAATGGGAGACTGCATTACGGGAGAAAGGTTCGGGAAAATTTGAAAACACCAGAGTGATACAATTGACATACAAATCACGATGCTACTGGCGGCAAGCTGCTAAAATGGAAACAGACAAGGAGAGGCTTTTATTATGTTATCAAGTGAATCAACAAGTTGTACAAGGAAAATTTCCGTTAAATCGCGAACTCGCTTTCGAATTGGCATCGTTAATGGCACAGGTATGATTATATTAGGTACATAGATTTATGTATGTGAAATACATTTTATATATTTTATATGAAATTTCAAATGTAATCATAAATATCCTTTTTTGTAAAAGGTGTCTATAAAATAATTGTCTATAAAATAATTTAATGAATTCATTACTTTACACGATCTCATTTAATCGATTAATTTCATAGATCGACTTTGGAGAATACAACAATGATAAAGCACGTGGCAGCGGCCCCGGAAATAATCCGCATCATCTCGTGCTTCAAGCCTTGGATAAATTTTATCCGATACGCTATCGGACCAATATTACCACCGATCAATTGAGGTGAATAACCGATAACTTAACTAAACTATTAGATACATTTATTTAAATAGCATATTTTTCATATTGTAACCTTCGCTCGATTATTTTCCTTTATCAGGGAATTGCAGGAAAAATTGCAGGAAAAGTGGATCGGTTTGAAAGGACGTAGCGTATTGGATTGCGTTCGTATATATCTCACGTGTACTAGAAAGTGGCCTTTCTTCGGAGCTACCCTGTACCAAGCAAAGGTACAATGAGGCTGTTACAGATATTACATAAGTACAGAAACGAAATAATTTTATATAGACATAATATAACAATCATAGATTATTTATAAATGTATAAGTGTGATTTGAGATTTTAATCTAAAACTTTTTCAGTTGAAACAAACCGATCCCGTGACCGTTTGGATAGCGGTTTGCGAGGACAGTGTAACATTACTTGAATTACAAACAATGGCGGTCATGTGCCGTTATAATTATGCGAATATAGTGACGTTTGGTGGCTGTTTAGATGATTTTATGCTTGTTGCTTGTCCGGACGAAGGTGCGGCTGAACAGAAACTACTGTTTGCACTTTCTAAACCCAAAGTGCGTATATCATATAACATTGTGGAAAGCTTAGTAATTGAAAAAAAATATTTCATCTTCGTCATATATTTGCGGCATCGTAATTGTTTCAGATTTTGGAGATAACTTTGCTGATTGCTGACTATATGAACGCGTTGGGCCACGCATTACCAGGCACTCCACAAATGAATACTCTCACTCGCAACGGGTCACATCGATCTATTAAATCCACTCTGAGACCTGCAACTGGTTAGTGAAAACAAAAATCTCTATTTTTTTCATGTTACAAAAAGTGTTACAAACAAATTATAAATATTTAATATTTTGTATTGAAAATCTTCAGAAATGAAATAGAAAAAATTATTGACGATTTAAATTTATCAATAGAATGGCTATTTCCTTGAATTTTATAAATGATGAAGATGGCTGATTTTTTAGAATTAATTTCTTTAGATGTAAATTGTAAATAAATCAAAAAAGATAAAACTTGATGTACTAATTGATTTTTACCTAATTTTGTTTTGTTTAACAAAACAGCAATGTTATAAATATTGTTAGTAACTAATTAATTTTAATATTATTACTTTACAAGAACAGTATTTAGTGAGCTTTATCTTTACAGGTTCAAGCTGTCTTCCAACTCAACCTGATATATTGAAGTCGACGCCAGATCACCAAAGACCTTAATAAAAAGGCTGGTCGTGTTAATTTTGAGAAAGACTAGGAATATATTTCTTGAATATGTGCGGATGTGTCTGATTATGATGCATATTTTATTTTGTCGTTTGTATTATATAAAGGCAGCGTAATAGTGCAGTATTAGTATCATAATTGCGTGAAGCGCATCGTTTTTTTTTTCTGCGAAGCGCAATCGCAGTAACGTTTGAATCATATTTACGTTTATATATGTCGAATTATGCATGTAAATTAGTATCGATACTTCTATAAGACCGTATCAATGTAAATATATTTAATGATTAACAGCGACACAGAGCTAACTATGAAGAATCGTAAAGATGGCTTAAAAGTGGTTGAAATGAAAATCGATCTGTAACACTGCCTATAATTAGTATGCGCGATTACACATCGAATAGTTTCATCCCGCGACTAAGTATCACGCTAAGATTTTTACTACCGTATTTATATACCAAAAATTAAAAGCAAAAAAAAAGACGCGTAAAATATTGCGTAAACAATGACGTACTCACGTATCACGTGTATATATTAATCAAGTTATTAAATGTTTAGAGATATATTGAATGACACAGCGATATACGTTTCTTCCCAATTTTACCGAATTATACAATCATTGCGACCTAAGCATACATGTGAGTCTCGTTACTATGTCATATAATTTGCAATATAATTTCTTCTAATTCCATGAAAGTTTTTTCACTGCATTTTTATTTCTATCAAAATTTCGATTTGATTAAATGTATTTTATTAAAATAAATTTGTTCCGTTAGACACGCATATAAATTTGAACTTAATTGACATTAAGTTTGAATTGAATTTAGATTTAATGGAGACTGTATATATGTCGTAATTAAAAATTTAAATTTAATAAAATTAAATTTGTATAATATAATTTTATTTTTTGTCTAAATTCGATTTTGATATATTTAGGCAAAAAAGAACTTAAAAAGAAAAACTCAGTTTATTTTAACAATTAGAATATTAGTGCAAAATAGTTCTAATAAAATAGATCTAATAAACGGAACTATTTTACATTCCGTTTATTGGCTAGAAAGAGAGACTGATTATACTTTCTCTTATTTTTATCTTTGAAAGTCCGTTTCTTTGCTTTTTACATGTGTAAAGCTACTCGCGAGAAAAATTAATGAACAGAAAAATCTGATATACCGTTATATTTTAACTTCGATAACAGCTAGTCTCATATCCGATATTTATTTAAGGTATATATATTTTTTTTTTTTTTTTTTTACAAAAACATACAAATAAGTGTAACATTGGGAACGTAATTTACTATTTAATAATGAACATCGCGCGTTCCTGCGCATAATACGTGTGCAACATTGTGTATTAAAATATACGTAACAGTTATAGCGTGTCTATATGTAGAGAGAGAAAGAGAGAGAAATTTTGTACTCGCGTTGGACGTGTCCTACGTAACTAGCAAACGTCTTCCTTTTAGCGATTACAAATTACGAGCGCGGCTAAAAGTAGGGCTTTCGTGCAATATGTACAAGACTTCTACAAGATTTTGTAATTTCCGAGATTATATTACGATCCAGTCTATTTTCTTGCGAGGAGAAATAAAACGAGCTGAACAATGGATCTCAATTTGAAGGACTTTCGTAAGATATCAAAAGGATATTTCAAAGATTAATCTTTGCAGTCTCCTTTAGATTATTTACATTGTCTGGGAATATAGACAGACTAAAATGCGCACGTATACCCGGCTTCATTTAGCACATTATGACGTTTGTACGAATAATTCGAATCTCAAACTATTGAGAGCAGTACAAAGATATGCAAGAACGAGAGACATTTTGTCCTTAATTTTTTATATAATATATCATACGCGATATCAGATGTTATTGCGCGGGTGACTAGCACCTATGATATCATGTGACTTAGTTGGAAAAATCGTACACCTTGTACTAGACTCGCTCATTCGTGTAAATATCATAAAAACGGACTTGCGTTTCTAAAAATTAGTAGAATCAAAATAGACAGCTAATAATTTACACAATCCAGCTCTATCTGAATCGCATTCTACCGAGCCTATCTCACAGCTTACATTTATATTTATTATTTATTCATATGTGAAAAAAGATACGAGCGAAACAAATGGAAAACATTGTGTACTATTGTACAGGAGAACAAATAAACTGCACATTAATATAAGCGTAGAAACATTAATATCGAGTGGTGAATTAATTTTTTTGTTTTACTTGGAAAAAATTAAACTTGATAAAATGGAAGATCATAAAAGGATATCTTTGTAAAGGAAATCTTATTGATAATCTTAGAATGAATATGAGGAGAGAACTTACTATAAATAAGAAAAGCGTAAAAATTCTTAGCGGCATGTATTTCTCAATTTTTATAATAATTTCTACATGCACAAATATTTTTCATATGATTTACTCGTTAGTTTATTTTTCGATCTGTTTCGCGTTTCATCAATCATGAGAGACAAGAAGTTTGAACGATATTCATTCTGCATTATACATAGGAACTATTGACATTTCAGTCTACCTCTTCTGGTCTCACAGGATGTGTTAATGGAATCATAGATTTCTTTTTAACATCTCTCGACAGTGCTTTCCTCATGTCTAAAACCAATATCATCTCTATTAATCTCACATACATAAAGATCTAGTATCTTAAATTCCTCAAAATAAATCTCTACCATATGCATCTTCATCCGGATCCCCATTATAGTACTCTAATACTGTTCTGTACACAATGTATCCCAATTGTTGATACATGGTAATTGCAACTTTATTACTCACTCTAACAAATAGATCCACGAAATATGCCTGTTTCCTGATTTGCGTAAAAGGATATTGATCAAACAAATGATAACGTAATAATAATAAAAATAATATTAAAGTTATTTATCTATGTTTAAGTGATAATTTAAGTAAAGTAAATTATTGCTCACTTTTCCGATACTTCCTCAAGAAACTTCATCAGCATCGCAGCAAGACCCAGTCTTCTGTAATCAGGAGAGACCGTGAGAGCTGTTACATGACCATGCCAATTTTCTCCATGACCTTCCGCCTTCCCCATGACTTTGATAATTTCCAAATAATAATGCTAATTTTAGATCACATGAGAGAATTATGCATTGTTGTAAGAATATGTTGGAACTGAATATACTTACTGTAACCCATAATTTCACCGCTCGGAGACTCTGCTACCTGGATATATTCTGGCCAATGCGCAAGATAATGCATATAAAACGAAAGCCCATACTGAATAGAAATGTGAAAAATGAACAAGTATAGATTGAAATTTTCCAAATTATTTCAATAAAACAAAACGTTGTAATATGGAAATTATTATTCTATTTTTTTAAGCCATGTGTAATGATTGAGTTAAATAAAAAATATTCATAGTACATTAATATCTTTTTTTGTTGATCAGAATAAAGGATACGGTTTCTGTGAGCGGATCCAAATTTCTAAAATAAAAAACCATAAATATAATTATAATGATCATCAATACAATGAATTGTTTAAATCGTTCAGTTGAATTTTAGGTTAAAAAGGATAAATTTTTTGGAAAACTACTTACACGTTATTAAATCTAAATAAATCGTTGCATGTAAAAGGCCTGAGCGTCGTCATTTTTAAATGTTGTAAAAGAATGGGTTTGTTTTATTCACTTTTCGAGATAATACAGTTAAAACCGATCGAAATATGACAGTCACATTCGACTGGTTCAACAACAAACCGATATATAAAAGTCGCCATATGTATATGTATATACCAGAAGATATATTTACAGATATTCATATTATATATATATATATATATATATATATATATATATATATATATATATATATATATGATATATGCAAATAATTTGATCAATGTTTTTTTATAGGATATAAAAACAAATAATGAATGCATTACTTATTTGTCTAGAAAATGAATGTTTTTAATGTTTGTTTCCTCTTCATCAAATGCTGAATATAATAATTATAATACCCACATCACACACATACAGAGGAATAAATATTTGACTCTCATTATATGTTATTTATATCATTACACCAGATTGGAAATGTAAAAATATGGATTGCCTATTTTTAGATGACAGACGAAAAACTGCAATAATATCGAATTTATTCTCATTTAGAACAGAAAGTAACTTCATTGTTCAAGTATCAAAACATTGCTACTTTTCCTTGCGTTGGGATGTCAGACTATCATGCATATTCGTCACAACGGTTTCTATCAATTCTGGAATCACCACACCATTAACATCGATAAAATTTGCAATGGATTTAGTTACTGTTGTCTCATTAATGTTGCCCGATGAAACGCTCCTAACCGACAATACCAAATTGTACTTGTCATCATATTTCTTCAAATAGGAACTTGCCTCCCAGATTAAATCAGGATTAAACCCTGCTGGATCTCTGAAAAATCATAACATATTGTATAATTTTATAAATCTGTTTTTTTTTTTATTAAACATTTAGCATGAAATGTAGCTAATTTTTTATCTTATATTAAGATTAAAAACAATATAAATAATAAGTATGTACAAAATTCAAAGAGACAAATGACTTAAAAGACTTAAAAACGAAAATAAAACACAATTCTAGATTACATATTAGAAAAGATCATTAATTCACCTTTGGATTGCAACCACAAATATGCCTTTCTCTTTGTATGTTGTATATAACGTCAAAAGTCCCATCAGAATAAAATACAGAGAAACACAGGCTACTAAAACAGGTTTAGAAGCAGGGAATGGATACAGATAATCGCACAACAATGCTATGATAGCTATTGTAACTGCAATCCCACAGAGTGCCAGTCTTCCGTCGAGAAGAGCAAAATTTTCTATGTAATTATATTTTTTTGTAAGTACATCCTTAACTGCGTCATCCAAAGCATTCTTCACGGCTGAACCGTCCCATTTATTGATCTTTATTACCTGCAGAATAAATATCATTTATTTTACTTTAATAAAAAAGAGAAAGATGCTTGAATTCAAATTCATAGAAATAGATTAGAAGAAATTGCATTTTATTGTTATTATAAAAGATTATATAAAATGATATTGTAAAGAAAATTATACAAAAAGGTCCATTGGTACAAAAAGATCCAAATTTTTAATTATAAATTTTATTTATATAAAAAGAAACAATTTTCTCGTTTTGATTTTAAAAATTCGTGAATAATCGTGAATGCATTCGAAATATAATATATATATAATATCCTAAAAAAAAATAATTGTGAGAATTGATATATTAATCTATAACAGTTCAGTTATATTCAGTGTACCATACGCGACGAGAGGATTTGACTGTCTATCATCAATAATATAAATGTCGCATAAATTAGCACACAATGATTATTTTCATTACGAGATGCATATACCATAATATAAAATAACATTACAATTAACAATGAGAATAAAAACTTACAGAATTTTCTACTGTACTCATTATGAGAATGTAATCTTTCTACAAAACACGTATGTACACGTTATATTTGTACTCTCTTCTAGAAGTCTAATGTCGGCTCATATGTTAAATAATGGAGCCTTCTATGACGTATGGATTGACCTTTATACCGAAGGAACGCCCCTTTCTTCACCTGAATAAACCCTAACGGTACATACACTTGCGATATTTTTTAAGTTCTTTATAATTAACGTACAGAAATTTGTTACAGATGCTGTCGATCGGCTGTCAAATTAGTAATCTTTGGAAGATTTCGTATATTAAACAACTCAAAATTAATTTAGAATAAATTTGTCATATGAAACAATTAGAAACCTACCTTAATCTCACATAAAACCCGCGAATTTCAAATACTTGTGTACTAATTATCTAAATTAAGATAATATATAATTAAACCAAAATCTTTATTTTACATTATTTTTTTAAATAGAAGCATACACACACATTTACACATACAAGTATACAATGTAACATTAATTTTATATTGCAATGTACAAAACTTTTCGTTCGACTTAGAAACATATATAATATTTCGTTTTATTTCCTTTAATAAACATATTGTTTTGCTAACGCTCTTAAAAATTTAGCTTTCCGAATATTAGCCGCTTCTCTCTGAATTTCTTCGTTATTGTTAGAATTTAATTCCAATAACCCAATGACCTTGATCTGTAAAGCAAAACTTTTTATATTTTTTTATGCATGTATTATATAAAAATATATATTCACATATTTACTATTTCAAATCTAAATAGAAAACAAAAAAATTGGCTAATTCATATATAATATTATATTATTTTTAATGTAGTTATTTAATCGTGCTTTGTAATTGTTTCTTTATTGTTACATTATTCAATTTACCGCGAGTTGCTTTCTGTGATGTTCTCCGCGTTTTGTATGTAAATATATGAGATACTCGAGTATTGTTGTGTCCCATATACAATGATAATATGCGTCCATAGCGTCAGCTGCTGCACAGCTTTTTTGATCACTGCCTGCCATTTTAAATGCCAGAGTATAATCCACTTCTTCTAAAAATTGACACAGTACAACCGCTTGGGTGTAGCATTGTAAATGTGCACAACATTTGATCATTCTTCTGTAAACAAGATCGTCTATTTGTGTACGTGGTGTCGGTTGACTGAATAAATCACTAGCTACCATGATAGCCTCCAGGTAATACTTCATTGCACTTTCATAGTATGATAGAACTAGAGAAAAGAAAAAACCAATATTATTATGTACCAATATTAATATTGATATTATATATTTGATATTCGTAATATAACGGAAACATACCAAAATTGAGATCACCCATTAATCTCAACCAAGGTACATTGCAGGGATAATATTTCAGAGCCTGTGTCAATAGTTGAAATAATAATTCTCCGATATATCTTATGTTATATGAATTTGCACTATAAATGTAAAATTGTGTAATTGTTATTAAAATATTAAGTATGTATTGTTACAATGCATAAAATATATATTAGTTGATATTAAATATAATATTAAATATTAATATTAAATATAATATAATATTATGTTTATATAACTTGAAAATAAATTTAGTATTAATTATTATAATATAAAAATTATATAATACGACGAATGTACTTTGGTATTCCAGCAGGCCAAAGGGATAGATACTGCGTGTGTAATTCCAGACTAGACTCGTCACGCAAGACGTTGCGCAAACGTGCCAACAATGATATCACTACAGTAAGAACCATGGGTTCTCGTAGTCGGGTAAGCGTAACGGCGATACTAGTAGCAATGTCCCTTGACACACCACTGCCAGAACTTCCACTATTACTGCTGCGTTTCTGTGGTTGATCTCTGTTAGGACCAAATGCGACTAAAACTAAAGAACACGCGATATATACCACAACAAGTGATATATACATATAGAATTTTTAATAAATATATTTACTCATATCCCATGCGTCCCGCGAAAATTTGCGAGTTCCCTTGTATTTAACAATGTCTTGGCAAACACCGCTGATAGCAGCTGCAAATTCAGTGTAACTCCAACGCTTCTCCAAACTAGTAAGATAATCCCATTCGGCCATGTTTAAAAGAAAGACCGTACAATATTCTATTATTTCTTGCCGCGGAATCAGCTGATCAGATGCTTCTAACGCACCAAGACACAGTTTGCTCCGTGCGACCATACTTTGCATATCACCTGAAATATATAGTACTTATAATATATAAAATAATTACAGATTTCTTTTTCATTCACAGGTATTTTTAATTCTTCGTGCACCTACAGACATTTGTTGCCGGCCAAGCATTAAAACATTTCCATATCTCGACAAGCAAGCATTCCCAGTTTACCAGCTTGCATAATTTAAAAACTAGTGAACTTCCACTTTTTAAATTTTCCTGTAGCTCTTTATCCAGTATTTTTAGTAGTTCGATGGCGTTGTCGAAATTTTTGGATGTCACCAATTCTCGACTCTTCGCAAGCAAAATATAGGAGTAATCCTGAATAAAACCTCTGGAAAGCGACATTACTACACTCTGCAATGGTATAGGCAATTCCCAACAGCTGTTCACATGCCATAATGGTTTCATACGCTTCTTTCCATCCAGGTGGATCAATGTTTCGCGGATCGTGTGACAATCGTATGATTCTATCAACTTCTGTTCCAATTCGAATACTTCGATTCTCGCACTTTCTGTAAATAACGATAAAAACGGGATTTCAAAATCAACATGCTTAACGGTAAGATAAAATATCTGTTAATGTCTTAATAATACTTCTTTTCTTCTTTTTTTATATGGTTTATACATACGTATATATGGTACTGATGGTATATCCCAGTCATTTTGCAGCAATAAATTTGGTAATACAATCTCGTTGGAAGCAACTGCTTGTTGAAAGACAGTAAGCTCCGTTTCATCGAATAACGACGAGAAGGAAGAATTATTAAGTATTTTCGAAGCAAATCCTTCTATATCAGCAGTGTTCATAAGATAAAGAAGGTAACGGGAAATCCGTTTTTTATCTGCAACTGTTGCTTTTTCCAGTACATTATCTAAAGCCTAAAGCATCAAATATAACATAACGATACAATAAATAATAAATTTATTGCTTAATAATTTAAAAAAAAAATTGTATTCTTGATGATAATTAAAAATAGTGTGACAATCTGTTTTGATACATAATAAAAGAAGATTAATTCTATTCAAAACGCAAAAAAGTTAATTTAAAAATGGGGAAAAATTATTTTGAATTTATTTAGAGAGAGCTAATAAATACTTAAAGATATAGAAATTATAAGTTTTACCCCAAAAAAGACATCCAGACCCTTTGTACCAGCTGCCTTAATTTCTGTTATATAATCACCCAGTATTATGCTGTTGTCAAGGATCTTCCTAACCAGATTTAAGCTTTGTATTTGCAGCAAAAGATCTCGGGCAACTACGAATTTTCTGTTAACCAATCCACCTTGCACATCCAGTTCCAAATTATCTCTATAAACTTGTGGTATTTCCCTGAAAATATTATCTGCTTGCAAAATCTGCAATATATTCTGCAGATTTTGCATGTGTGTGCATTGTATATATTATTCAAGAATATATAACGCATATCGATTTTATATAGATGCACAAAAATATACTTACAGTGTATTGATCTTTGATAGAGGATTGCAAACGTTGTGTAAGACTGGGCGTGATTTCTTCCAGTGGCACTTCGCACGCCAAACAACAACCATTTAAAAATTCTTTTTGCACTTTACAGTATATTAATTTTTCTGCTGGATTAAAATTATTGTACAATTCCTTGGCTCGCTTAATATGATGTTTTGCCTCTTGATACTCTTCCCTCAATAAATGAAACATCGCGAGATCGTAATGTATCTAAAAAGGAAATAAATATTTTGTTATTCTCTCAATGAGAGACAGGATAATACCTAGTTTGCAAATTCCGTACCTGACATTTAAATTCATCTATGTTTACCAGACACATATTTTCCCAATTTTGCTTAATTTCCGTACTATCTTCAGTTAACATTTGAAAAGTATCAAAAGAAGGAATCTTTGGCTTTATATCGGACATTTGTAAAATAGCATTTAGGGCACTTACACTATTTGGTATGTGCGTTTCTAATTTCCTAATAATATCATCCACTATACCTGGAGGTACATATGTCGATTCTTGAGTACCTGGTCTAGTATATCAATAAAATCTTTTTAAATTGTTGCACACACAAATAGAAAACAATATAATAATTTATGCTAAGAAAATAAAACTTACATATGAAGTAACTGTTGTTTTGGTTGTTTATTACTGAGAGCTCTGTAAATAATTGCTCTCAAATGCCATCTGTGATATAAAACTAATGTAAATAGAAATTGGTCGGAAGCTGTTTCTATGAAGAATTCTGGAATTGTAGGTATCTCTACTGCAACATCGGCGGTAACATAAAATAGATCTTGCAATAATGTCAACTGTATTGGCAGAGGTAGCTTCTTCTCCAGTATATCCAAGTCCCATTTTAGATATGCTGCTACTTTCAAGGAAAGTATCTTTAATGCTAAATTTTTATGACACCACTTTGCTATACCATTAGATTTTACATCATTTAATTCTGTATCAATCGTTTTAGGCTCAGTCTCTTTTTGATCAGAATTAATTGTCATAAATTTAATTATCAGATCTGTAGGCGATGGATCTAAAAATCACGATGTACATGAAAAGTATTATATAGATAAAATATTCATGCGTGTAATGTTCCATGATTGAATTGTGAAAATAATTCATTCAACATTATATATATTTAATATTTTATTTGATATAATATACATTTATTGACAATATATTTATTTAATTTAATATAGTGAATATGACATTATGTTTACCTGGAAATAGTTTTGACAGATGCTTCTTTAGTAAAGAAGGATTTAATAAAAATTCGAACCATAGTATCGTATCCGGCGAAATTGGCACTGTTCCTGGTCTAAGCAAATCTACGTCCATGATAACAATATCATTAATATATCCACAATTGTCAGATGTACTTTGCGTTAAAAGACGCTCATCAAATCACTTGTTAGATAAGTAGCTGCGCTTACGACCAATTTTTTAAATTCATGAATCATGAAAAGCGAAGATTGGATACATCAACATACTTTCGAATGAATAATATGCAGCTACATTCATTACGAATCGATGAGAAAACATTTGTCCCACAATCTGCTCATTGGCTGCGTACTAAAAAATTTTCAGAGAGCCTAGAAACTACTTCGAGAATTCCCTAGCCAACAACCAATCGGCGCGTTTTACAAGTTTTTCGATTCAAATCGCTATATAAATATAGGGATTTCTTAATCAACTGTGAAGGGAAAAATCTGTTTAAACAGATGGCGATACTTATATCTGAAGTTGCTCTCAGACCGATTTAAATCGCCTCGGTCAAAATACGCTAGAAGGCTCGCGACTCCGAGAAATAATGCAGTCTTTTGGCGATGATACGTTGTTCGCCGATCTAAATATTGAAAAGAAGTGTAGAGTTTTACAAGAACAGAGCGGAGATAATGCCTTGCGAGAAGGAAACAGTGGCGATATGAGCAAAAATTCTAAACAGGGCTTATTGGATTCGAAGTTTTCAAGCAAGGACAACGATCTGGATCAATCGAAACTGTCACATTCCACGCATAATACGAATGGAATAATAAAACAGAATGAATCCGACTTTACTGAATATTTCGAAGATAGCATTTTATTTTCTAAAATTAATAGGAGAAAGAATGTATCCTCAGCATCGAGTACTTTAAAAGGAGATAAGATTCTGTCATCTAAAAAAAATCGGAGCCCTCGTGAAAATAAAGGGAATATTAAACATTCTTCTGACGTTATTGCCAGTGTAAAGAAATGCGATAAATCTAGCACACAAAATCTTCATAAAAATGGATCTCATGATAACATTGATAATGCAATAAGTGGTAATAGCGTTGCAATATCATCAACTATTGATAGTACATGTGATAGAGAAATCTCGAATGTTATTTTGTCTCGAGCTCTTTGCACTCAGGAACGATGTAAATTGGCATCATGGGGTTTACCACCAAATATTCTTCAAGTATTATCATTATTCTTCATTATTATTAATATTATACTATGATGTTATGTTTAACAAATGTTTGCAATATAATTATGTATAAAATATAATAGATGTATGTATTTTTTAATGATTTTATATCATAACTTTTGGAATTTTAATATAAAATATCTTGATAATCTATCATTATTATCAATATTTGATAAGTATGCATTATATTTATCAAATATTTATTAAATAGTTTTTCTTGGAAATTATAAAACATGTTTGTAAATACTTAGCAATTTTTTGTATTTATTTATATTTTTGAAGCTCAAATTATCACAATTTTTCAATTTTTTTTATTGTTATATTACTTTGACATTGTTCATTGTTTGATATTAAGGTAACTGCCATTAGATTTAATTCTTTTTCAATTTTTTATATGTGAAATAAATGCACAATATTTCTAATATCTTGTATAGTTTCTATATATATTTATCATATATGCTATGTTATAGAATTCAATGATTTTAATAGTTATTATTATTTGTCAGAAATACATTGCTCGTGGAGTAGAATGTATGTTCGCATGGCAGATGGAATGTTTATCAAATCATCAAGTAATGCAAGAGAGAAAAAATCTTATATATTCCGCGCCTACATCTGCAGGAAAAACTCTTGTTGCTGAAATCTTGTTGATTAAAACTGTTTTAGAAAGGAAGAAGAAAGTGATCTTCATCTTACCATTTGTTTCTGTTGTTAGAGAAAAAATGTATTATTTCCAAGTAAGAGATAAAGCTAAATTGCTGTACATGTAATATCATAATATTTCTTACAAAAAGCAATGCTGATAAATTGATATATTCAGGATTTATTGTCTGACATTGCAATAAGAGTGGAGGGATTTATGGGAGGATCTGTACCCCCTGGTGGATTTGCTGCTACCCATGTTGCAATAGCCACTATAGAGAAAGCTAATTCGCTAGTGAATCGTTTGATGGAGGAGAACGATTTAAGTAGTTTGGGAGCTGTGATAATAGACGAATTGCATCTACTGGGTGATCCTAATCGTGGTTATCTTTTGGAATTACTTTTGACAAAATTGAAATACATGACTATACGGTAAGTTTGCTAATACGATTTTTGTGCAGTTATAAGTAAAATAATTGAAATTATTTTATTATATATATGATATTTCAGTAATGAAGATATCAACATACAACTAATAGGTATGTCAGCCACATTGCCAAACTTAATTTTATTAGCCAAATGGCTAAATGCAGAATTGTACAAGACTGAGTTTCGTCCCATTCCTTTACATGAATATTGTAAGGTAAAAAACATATACATAAAAATACAAAAAGATTATTTTAATTTTTTTATTTATCTAGACAAAAAATTTTTATTATTATATTGTTTAGGACTATTATATTTATCAAGCATTATATTTAAGATAATTTCTACTTGTAGATAGGAGAAAATATATATGACAACAAATTAAGCCTTGTCAGAAAAGTAGAAGAATTGCCAGAATTAGAAAAAGATGTAGACAATATTCTGCAACTTTGCATCGAAACAATAAGCGCTGGTCATAGTGTACTGATTTTCTGTCCTACAAAGAAATGGTGTGAGAAATTGGCAGAGCAAATTGCCGCAGCCTTCTTCAAATTAGGTCTGCTTCAATTATCTGTAAATCAAATTGGAGTAAATATATATTTGTGTTTTGTGGTTTCTACATTTTTCTGTAATTACATTATTTCATCTCTTCGCGATATATACCAATATATCCGTTTTATTTAAAGTACAGAAAGTGTAAAAAAATGTACAACATTAAAAAGAAGAGATGTTTATCTCTTACATTTACCCCAATCTCTGGATAGGTTGTAAAAATACAGTACTTGGAGAAATGTTAAGGAAAGAGATCAACAATGTATTAATCCAGGAAACTCTGGAACAATTAAAGCGCAGCCCAAGCGGCCTCGACAACATTTTAAAGAACACGATTTCGTTCGGCATTGCATTTCATCATGCTGGACTCACGATGGACGAACGCGATATCATAGAAGGATCTTTCAGGTGATGAATTACTTCTCTTTTACTTAATTGACATAGATCTTATACTGTTATATTAAACTTCATATTGTAATTTTAGAACAGGATCTTTGAGAGTTCTTATAGCAACATCAACATTAAGCAGTGGAGTGAATTTACCTGCACGAAGAGTAATCATAAGATCACCTCTATTTGGTAAAGACCTATTGAATACTTTAACTTATAAACAAATGATAGGACGTGCTGGCCGTATGGGAAAAGACAGTGCAGGTAAAAAATATTAGACTATATAATAGAGTAAATCATGCAACTTGATCATCTTGATTATATAGAATTGAAAGAAAAAAAAATTAGATTACAGCACATACATCACTTAATATTAATATAAATTAATTAAAATTTCAAATTTTTCAGGAGAAAGTATACTAATATGCAAACCAACTGAACGCAATGCAGCTCTGTCCTTACTCTCTGCAACTCTGGATCCAATTGAATCTTGTCTCAATGATTCCACGCTATTAATAAGAGCGCTCTTAGAAGCAGTGGCTAGCGAAGTTTTATATACATTGGAAGATTTAAAACTGTATATGAATTGTACTTTGCTGAGCTTCAATAAACAATCTGATATACAAACTTTTTCCAACGAAGCAATAAAGTTCTTATTGGATAATGAATTTTTATTGTAAATATATATAAATTTAATTATATATTATAATTTTCTTTGTAAAATATTTTTATATGAATCTCGTTTTATAATTTTCTAAAAATTAATATTAATTTATATAATCTTACTACCATATACAGATTACAAACCACAGAACGAGAATCTAGATGGATAGCAACGCCGCTTGGAAAAGCGTGTTTGGCTGCATCTATCCCTCCCAGAGAGGGATTATTTCTATTCGAGGAATTACAGAAAGCAAGAAGATGTTTCGTTTTGGACACGGAATTACACGTAATATATTTAGTAACTCCACTCTCTGCTGGATGTCAGATTGGAACTGTCGATTGGATGATGTTTCACGAATTGTGGAACATCATGTCGGAAAGCGAGCGCAGAGTCGGAAAACTTATTGGAGTGGAAGAACGTTTTGTCATGTCAGCCATTAGAGGAGTCATTAAACCTGGAAAATCGGTAATCGCTGTTTGTCTACTATGGAATATACCGGAACCACATATACTTCTTTATATAATCACTATTTATACCAGTTTAAAAAATCTCTAATGTAAATGTAATTTATATTACAGTTAAATATACATAGAAGATTCTACAGTGCATTGGCATTACATGATTTAGTTAAAGAAGTTCCACTTCATGTAGTTTGCAAAAAATATGGATGTTGTCGTGGAGTATTACAAACCTTACAACAATCTGCTGCTACATATGCAGGTAAATTGATAAAATTAATAAATTTATAATGATAAATTTATTATATATATATATAAATCAATTTTATCTTAAAATCAATTTTATCTTAGGTATGGTCACGCAATTTTGTAAGCAATTAGGTTGGGACTGCATGGAATTATTAGTGAGCCAGTTTCAAACAAGATTGCAATTCGGAGTCTGTAGAGAATTGTTAGATTTATTGCGTCTGCCAATGTTAAACGGCTTGCGAGCAAGAAGCCTGTATAAACAAGGAATAACATGTGTAGTGGACTTGGCTGTTGCTAATGAACTTAACGTCGAACGCGCGCTCTATAAAGCTCTTCCTTTTGAAAGGTACGAATTAATTAATTTAAAGATACGGATTAATTAAATTCTCGTGTTTGTTATATAAATTATATATTTTTTTTTTTATACACACACATATGTATAAATCTGTATTCACATTCGATATTATTTTTGTGTTAGTAATTTTAAGAGAAAGATATCAAATTTTAGATTTCGTAAAATTTTTATATATATACAATCTTTATATACATTTTAGTGAAAAAGAATATGAAGGAGAATATGCGTTTGAAGCTGAAAAAAGAAATAAAATGAGAACAGTGTTTGTCACTGGAAGAGATGGTCTCACACCACAACAAGCTGCAGTTTTATTAGTTCAAGAAGCAAGATTATTAGTTCAGGTAAAAAAGTAACTTATATTTTATAAATAAAATACATCTAATTTCATTATTTTAATAAAATAATGATTATTTGTAGAAAGAATTGGGACTCGAGCAATTGCCATGGGAGCAGAACGAGCAATCTCAGATAAATACATATATAGAAGATGTTGAAGATACATCTGACATAAAAGAACAAATTCAGATGGAAATGGATATAAAAGATTCGAAATCTACGAAGATGGAAACATCCATAGTAAAGGACTCAAAATATGAAAAGCTTGTAAGTAACGAAAATCAAAAGAATGACAATTCGATACTTTATATTTCTGAAGAACCTGGTGAAAGTAATATGTCCGACAAAAAGAAAATTATTGAATCAAATAATCAGCATTTAAATGAAACAATTTTATCACCTAAAATCTTGGAAGACGAGAGGGATGCGTCTACCTTCCTCGATATAAGCATTCCCGATATAGTAGACAACAATGAACAACTAAACACTCCCAAAAAAAAAAAAAATTCTTTCGCAACTGATAATAGCATTAATATGAAGAGAAGTAGCAAAAATTTAAAAAAATCCAATCTGAATGTTAACGATATACTAAACAAAAAGTCAAAAACTTTGAATAATATAAAAAGTAATGACGAGAATTTAATAGACAAAAACGTAAAAGTATCAATTATAGCTCAAGACATTAAATCGTCATATTCGAGAAGTCCCAGTTTGTTCGATGATAGCTTGAATCTCGACACCCAAATCTGCGACCTTCTTGAACAAAATGTTATGGATATCGCGCATTTGCCGGAATTAGATTCCAAAATGTTTGCAAGCGATTTGGATCTCGTCACATTACAGAAAAAAATTGCAAGTCCAGATATCAGCAATGCGCACTTGCAAGGAGAAAATGATGCGGAAAATGTAAACGCAGTGCTCATACAAACGAGAAACAGCGTCTTGTCATGGGGCGATGATTCATGGAATAATTCCGAGCGATTGCTAAAGCAGATAGTTCAAGCAGATAGTGATCAAAATAGTAAGAAGGAAATATCTAAACCGAAAATTAAAAATATCGTAAATACAAGTGTATCTATTACGCCAAAAAATACAAAAACTTGCACACCAAACGATAAAGAAAGTGTTCACAAAATGGATATTAAAAAACGTGCTGCTGTAATTAAAGAAAAAGTACCGCGGAAACCAAAGTTGCCAAAAATAGCGAAAGTAGAATCTCCCATAACAAATATAATCGTTTATAGAAACGAAAGGAGAATGTCTGTGGAGTCAAATGATTCAGATGATATCATCGTCGGTTCGCAGCACTTTGAATCTCCTTTCAGCGATAATAAAAATCGAACAAGAACAAAATTGGAGAAAATACGAAAAATGCGTTCCCAAAAACTTGCCGAGAACACAATAACGGAAATAAATAATCATTTAAACTCTCCTATAAGAGCAATATCGAGTGACATGGCAGATAATAAAACGAAGCAGAAAATGAAGCCAAAATTGAAGGAAATTTTGGAACGGAATTTATTACTCACTACAAATTGCAATATAGATAGCGTTATATGTAATTCTGAAGATGAGACGACACTGACATCGGTCTCTAAGACGAAACACGAGACGCAATCAAATATACTGAATAAAAACATAAAATCCAAGATAGAAGTCGCATTATCTGATAACAAAATAGATTTGCCAAACGAAACGGTAGATTGGAATATATTAAATATTGTAAAAGTTGCAGACAATAGAGTGACTTTTAATCTGTTCAAACGCGAAGTACTAAAGAAGCGAAATATTGCATTAGCCTTACATTGCGATAATTTCGCGGATAATATAAATAGCATAGGTTCGAAGATTTGTACTTTTGACACAGAGAGAAAACGAAAGTCCAGAAGATCTGGGAATTATACGCACAGAAATAGGGAAATACGCGGTGTTGCGATATCCTGGGAAAGCAATATTGCATATTATATCTCGTTCAGTAACTCATCAGGTAATAGAAATGTGTAAAGACATTTGATTAATATTTTCTAATCGCAAAGCATTATCTTTCTAGCAGTTTTTTTATGCTCTTTAATAGATAAACTAAACATTATAATTATTATTCTCCAGAATCGAAGGTCTCTGGAAAAGAACAAATGGCTCTATTGAAGGAATTATTTGCCGATACAGCTTTGTATATGCGATGCTTTGCGATAAAGGATATATATAAACTTTTATATCAATGTTGTGGAATATCTGCCAAATGTAGATTTCTGGATCCAATAATCGCACATTGGTTATGCACTAATGATTCCGAAAGAAATTTCGGTGAAATGGTGAGATTTTCAATAATATCTTATCATTCAGGATAACTCCAAAGAAAAGTACATTGAGATTAATAATATAAATATCTTTTTCAAATGTGTTAACATCTCTTTCTTTTAAATATAGAAGTTTTATTTTTTATGTGAAATATTTTAGCTTAAATATAAATTTTCATTAAAATTCTATTTCCAACTTTTTCAATCTATTATTTAAAAAAAAAAATATATATATATATATATATTAATGGTATATTTTGGAATTATTAATTTTTTGTCAAATTCTGAACAGGTAACGCAATACTTTCCCCAAGGAAATTTCATAATGAAGCGCACAAATTCGTACTACAATGCGGGTCCCGGGATGGATGTGCGAAGTTCTTTACCAGGCGAATTTAGATCAGCAACAGAAGCTGTACTAACATGGCACATGATGGACAATGTCATGAGTAAATTAGAGGAACTTAATCCTGTTTTACTTTATACATTTAGAGGTAATAGAGATTTGAGATATATGGTTTCTCTCTATCTCACGATACATCCATCAATGCGTGCATTTATTTTCAGAGGTAGAAATGAGAATCGTAACAATTTTAGCTTGTATGGAATTATCGGGTATTGGCATAAATCTAAAATCGTTACAAGAACTATCATCGGTTATTTTAAACGAAATGCAATCTTTAGAAACAAAAGCTTACAATTTAGCAGGTAGAAAATTTAATTTGTCATCGTCTAAAGAAGTTGGCCAGGTTTGTGAAGCTAAAATTTTATTATATTGGGTTAAACGGAAAGATTATGCCGTTTTTTTGCTCTTCATCTGTTAGTAAAAAATGGCACAAACTTTCCGTTCAACTCAATAAATATATATATATATATATATATATATATATATATATATATATATATATATTTAAAAAGTTTATTGTATATATACATACATATATATATATATAACATTATCATAATATGTATGTCGTAGGTATTAGGCCTGTATAAAGATAAGAAAGTCAGTACAAATAAGACTGTTTTGGAAAAATGCGATAATCCAATATCGAATCTGGTGATTTCATGGCGGAAATTGAGTGCAACAAAATCAAAAGTATAATTATAGAATAAATAAAAATTTATATATTTATCTCAGTATGCATATGATATTTTGTTATATTATAAAGCTAATAATACTCTTTTCTATTAAATTTAGCCAGATAATATATATATAATTCTGTTATATATTATTAATATATCTACGATAATTTTTGCCATATGAATTTCTTTTGTATTTTAATTTCCATTTTTCCTATTTTCAATAAAGAAATTTTTAAGCTGTACAAAAATATAATATGAAACAATTAATGATTATGATTAAAATCATTTTATATCTGACAGCACTTTTTTGCCTACACAGATCATCCAGCCATTATTACAATTGGCCCAAAAAGATTCTCGA
Source organism: Polyergus mexicanus (assembly GCF_030449975.1). Lineage (NCBI taxonomy): Eukaryota > Metazoa > Arthropoda > Insecta > Hymenoptera > Formicidae > Polyergus > Polyergus mexicanus. The sequence goes on from NW_027223325.1 coordinate 8,635,513, forward strand.
GTTCGTGGTAATTGCATTACTTGTACAGTGACAGGAAGAGTCTCGATGCACGAACCAAATTTACAGAATGTACCAAAGGATTTTAGTTATGCAGATAATAATTTTGTATTAAGCGTAAGAATGGCGTTTGTGCCGGCTTTGGGCAACATAATGCTGTCTGCTGATTATTGTCAACTCGAATTACGCCTCTTGACTCACTTTTCGCAAGATTCAATATTATGTGAAATCATGAGACAACCCGGTGATATTTTTAAAAGTATTGCTGCCAAATGGAATAATGTACCAGAAGAAAAGGTATTTTTTGTGATAACATGATACAGCATATATGAATAATATAATTATATACATAATATCGAAAATCTCTATATTCATATTATTATTATTTATTATGTATATATTTCTGAAATTTTTATGTATATCACTTATTTATTATTTACGTTTTCATGGTCTAAATTTCTAGGTAACAATGGAGATGCGTCAGCGCACCAAACAATTATGCTATGGCATGATTTATGGTATGGGGGTGAAGTCATTAGCTGAAAGTCTTTGTATAAGCGAACCCGAAGCTCAGGAATTTTTAGAATCTTTTATGAACACGTATCCCGGCATATATAAATGGTTAAACGATGTGCTGGAAGAAGCTCATCGCGTTGCGTATGTAACAACATTACTCGGAAGGCGCAGACAGCTTCCGGATTTAAACAGTACAAAGTCATCTACGAAGGGTGAATTGATTGTCGCGTACTACCATCAAGTGTTGCATCTTATAAATATTTTAATAACTTATATGTATCGACTAAATTTAGCACAAGCGGAACGGCAAGCTGTAAACACAATAGTACAAGGCTCTGCAGCAGATATAGTCAAAAAAGCTATGATAAATATAGAAGAGAGGATAAGATGCAACTTTCTGGATTCGGCTATTATATTTCCAGAGGTGCGTGATACTCGCAAACTACGAAGTAATAGTCGAGAGATGCAACAAAGAGGCGGTTATTTAGTTTTGCAATTACACGATGAATTGTTATATGAAGTAAGTATTATAATTTAATCTTTTTTTTATCTATCGGTTACTGTTTAAATTAATTAAAGTTATTTTAATTTTTTTAGAATATCATATATGTTGTATGCCTATATAAATACAAGATTTAATCTTTTAATGCTATCTTAGGTAAATTTAGCAGATTTGAAAGAGGTTGCTGCAATAATCAGAGAATCAATGGAAAATGTATGCCAACTTACTATACCATTGCCAGTAAAAGTCAGAGTTGGGCCTGCATGGGGCGATTTAATCGATTATCAATTTTAGCAGATGCTTCTAATCGGGCGCAACATTATTTTATTTTTTTTTTAATCGATATTTCTATTTTTATATATTTTTTATAATTGATCATGTTAAAGTATTTATGGATCATGTGAATATTTAGTAGATATATTTTACATATTCATCTTTTATATTTATGAGAATTGTAAATATTCTAAATTGTTTCTCTTAATTTATATTATTTACATATATTATTTTTACAAAGAATGAAGAATTTGAAATTTATCGAAATCGTAAATAGTTTAGAAAACGAAAAATCTAATATATTTTTTTCTAACTATCCAATTATATTATTACTGTACATTTTATCACATTTTTCTTAATTGAAATTATTTCTGTGAAAGAGAAGAGAGATTAGTATCAGTATTTAAAAGTAAAAATACTTTTGATCTCTTCACATCTTTTATATATTTTCAAAAGAAGTTAAATATTTTTTTAATTACTTATCTCACAATCCTTATCATTATCATATACATATATTATACATATTGAAAAATGGAGTTTAGAATGTAATAGAAATTATAAATTGTTTTATATAAATTTTAATAATAGTAATAATATATATATCTCTTATAAAATAATATATATATTCCCCTTTTATCCTCACATTTTATAGAATAGACATAAAAACTATAGATAGTTTTTTAAAAGAATATTTTAAAGTTTTTTTTTTTAAGTTCTTTAAATAACTTTTTATACTTATGATATATATTAAAAACGATTTAATCTAAAAGATTAAATAAATATTTAAAAGAATGTATATAATCTGATAGAGTAAATTTAATCTATTATATATAATGAGATGCATGGTATGAAATATTAGAGCAATCTTTACATTGCTCCAAAATAATATGATGATTATCATTAACACATGATATGATAATGATATGAGTTGTATAGAACGTGCGAAATATGAATGTACAAAAGCAATATCGAGATTGTTTATGAACAATAAATATATTCTTAACAAAATAATTTTTATTAAAATGATGTTATATATATATATATATATATATTTATTTATTTATTTGTGCACTAAATTACATCGCAAGGCGGCGCTAACGACTGATGCAGCTTTGTTACCGCCGTTTGCACTATCTGCTGAAAAGTCTCATCCTCTTTGCTAGTCACTTCCAAGTTCAATAAGTCTATATGCGCCTTCTTACCATCCACCGTAACATAGAGTTTCTCGCCTTTGAATATCTTAGGTACGGAATCCTCGCCGAACATCTCCTGCAGCATCTCTATGAGACATTCTTTGAAGTGCATTCGGTCCATTTTGGTAGGCGCGGGGAGTATCTTCGGCGACTGATCCATTATCTCGGCCTGCAGTATCGCCGTTAGAACGGAATCCGCGTACATATCGTTGACTGGCGTCGCTATCCATTCCATCGTAACAATTTTGCCATCAATCGTGACATCAACGTTCTTGAACACTCTCAGCTTCTTGTCGTCTACGACCTCCAGGTTACCGGCTATCTGCGTCAGTAGATGCTTCAGCACAGGCAACGACGCGGAGAAGTAGACACTCTGTCTCTGTATAACTTGACTCATACTCATATCTGTGTACTTGGACAGATCGCAAGGAGCCAGCATGTGATAATTGAAGTTTCTTTTAACCAGCACGCCTGACAACTTTTGTCCTGGTTTAGGAGTCTCCATCGCCAGCGTGCCCATTACCTTGGCGGTCTTCTCACCCCTAAAGTAGAGCTCCACCGCTACCGTATTTCGTGGATTGTGTATCTCCATAGTAGTATTCGGATCGTCCTCGTATTCTCGTTGTAACGCCGCTTTCAGTCGGCCCATCTCGTTTTGCTCACCGTGCACCAGCACTACATGCGGTGGCTTCAAAGTACGTATGAACTCCGACGTTTGTTGATAATCCGTGTGAGCAGAGAATGATATATAATCGACGGACATCTTTAGCGGCAGCTTTTGTCCGGACATAGTCGTGATCTCTTCCGGTTCCGACAGAATGGTCTTGGCCAGTGTACCCTCCACGCAGTAGCCGGCTATTATAACACCGTTCTTCGCGTCTGTGCACCAAGACTCGAATAACTCTCTGGACAAACCGCTTTGCATCATGCCAGGCGAGGCCATCACCACGCATGGCCCGATATCCTCGAAATGATCTATCCCCTTCAAATTTGATATATGCTTAAACACGAATGGATTGTTGATGGCTATTTGTCGCCTGATCTTGTCGTTCATGGCGTTTACATATGTTTGGTAAACGGCCATACATTTTTTCGCCAATGAGGACGCATAGTAGATCGGTATTTCATGCAGTTCCGAATGCTGGCTCCAATACTCGTCCAAGATGAGAAGGAGTTCTTGCGCTCTTCCCAATGCAAACACAGGTATCAAGCATCGACCGCCACGATTAACAATTTCATGCACAAGATTTGTAAATCTACCCTCTCGATCCTCCCTCTTCTCATGAATGTGAGTACCATAAGTGGATTCTGTAATCAGAACGTCTGGATGAATGTTTGGGATTTCGGCAGCCATCAAGTGCCTGTCCTCCTGTCGGCTGAAGTCACCAGTGTATAAGATCTTTACGCCAGCAATCTCAATCATAAACATAGCGGCGCCTAATACGTGGCCAGCGTTGTACGCCCAAAACTTGATCCCAAACACATCTTTCTCCTCATGGAAGTTGATCGTTTCTATCTTGTCCATACTAGTTTCTAGATCGGATTCCGTGTACAGCATCTGTTCGGTGGCTATGTTGCTCACCTTGATGTAGTCCGACAATAGCCAACGATAAATGGCCTTGGTGGCGTGGGTCATGAAGCAACGACCCTTGAAGCTTGTCTTTTGCAGAAACCAGGGTAGCGCACCGCAATGGTCCAAATGAAAATGAGAAATTAATAATAAATCGATCTCATCGGCCTCGACTAAATCGACGAAGGGAAGAGCATCCATACCCGATAGACCGGGATGTATGCCACAGTCCAACATGATCTTTTTTCCCTTAAATTCTAACATGATACACGACCTGCCGACCTCCTGGCCTGCGCCAAGAGGACGGATCGATAACAGGTCACTCTCCTCGGCTGGCACTTGCGTGTCGTTCTTCCTTTTCGTCGACATTTTATCGAAACGAAATCGATTTTTCTCAGAAAATTATTCTCACTGAGGAATCTCTTAAAATAACCCGGCGATTATTTTGAGGTTACACTTTACACAACTATACACAACATTGGCTGCGATCGAGAAGACGCTAGAGATGCTTCGAAGCATTGCATTAACCAATTAAAATAAAGAAATCTTTACTCTCTTTGCCCTGATTGGTCAATTAAACGTTCCGAAGCATTTCTAGCGTTTTTCCGACCGCAGCCATTCTCGTATCCTCTTCTTCGAATTTTTCGATTGACCAATCAGGATAAAAAAAGCAAAGTACGTTCATTGGACGAGAACTAGTAAGATTAAATGATTTCAGGGATTTCTGTCATTCAAGTTTCCTTCATGCTGTCGTACTAGGGATTTTTTGTCGTTTAAATTTGAATAAATAATATATTTCAATAGACGAAAATTTAAAAAGAATAATAACATAATAAACATACTCGGAAATTCTTCGGAATAGCAGGTAATATTGTATAATTAATAATATAAATTTAATCTGCTAAATAATTTTTTATAGACTTTTTTTTTTTTTTTTTTTTTTTTTTTTTTTTTTTTTTTTTTTTTATACAAATGATGATATATTAAGCTTTTCTCAGATGCATCTAATTCGAAAAAAAATTAATGAATCACAAGAAATTTACAGAGATTCTTTTCCCTTTTCACCCCCAAATTTTTAATACTCTATATCTATATAATAAAATAATTTTTAAATATATATATATTTCCTTAAAATAGGATTTTCGTGTTTTTTTTTTTCCAATAATATATGGCATCGATTATATTTAACATTACAAATACAGGGTAATGGTGTATGAACAAAAATTAAAAAAGGGGGACTTATTTAAAAACGTACCTCAATACATAAATTTTATTAAGGTATACATATGTTGATTTATTATTATTATTTTTTTTTCTTTTAATGATAATATTACCCTATCTTTTTTTTATCTGCTTATCTGCGTAGATCGAGTTTCGTATGATACTCAATTGCCAAATCTCAATTCATTGGCTCTATTATAAAATAGAACTGATGTACATATTTACATTATTTACAATGACATTCATTACGAATATGTATAATATGAATCGTTTAACTAAACAATTGCACATTTCGACATCGATGTTGATTACAGGTGGGCTTCTCAAGCTACCTGGAAATTCCATCACGTATCAATTTCTTTTTAAACGAGCTATTTATTGGTATGATTGAGGAGACTATGAGGAAACTATTGCATTTGCTACTTATAATGATACATTAATTTTATGAATAGCAGACATATACGATGAATCATATTTAACTAATTTGACAAATAAATGAAAAAGTTTATCAGTGAAATTATCAATACATTTCAATATCTTGTTTATAATTTATTGCAAAAAAATAATTTAACCCTTTGTGCTTGAATATTGCCTGCAATAGGATTACTATATGTGCAACGATTACAATATTATAAAAGACACGCCACACTGAGTGCTGCAAATGTGATATTTTAGGGATAGATCTTTTTGTGTGTATGTGCGCAAAATATGAGATAGAGATTTTCATTCAGTAAAAATTTCAAGAGCTTCATTATAACTTTCATATTTCAACATGCATCAAATTAGAATTATTATTAAGCTAGTAGTTCATTTTTAAAAAATATTTAACAAATATGGATGCAAATTAATTGCATCCGTAAAAAATTTAAATCCTCAAAAATTTCCTTCTCTTCTGTTATTCAAATTGTAAAATGTCAGTTATAACATGAAAATTTTTGTTATAAAAGAAAGTGATAAACATCAAAACTCTTTCGAAAAAGATCTTTCCCTGAAATATTCACGCTATTGAATAATCGCCCTATAGTATTACATATTATTGCAAAGAATTTAATTTAATCTCAGATATTCTAATTTTCTGTCATTTACCCCTATTAAATATGCAATTATAATTGCAAAACGTCACATTTATAAGTTACAAACTTTTCCATATAAAGTTATACATATATACACAATATTAAATCTCGTCCTATATTAAATATGATGCACAATTCCATCATGAAACCTCGTGGTGAAAATTGAATTCGTTTATTATCAATTACACTTACTTTCATTTTAACTTCCACACTGCACTCGCGAATAGATATTGTAACGATATTCTATAATATATCTATTTCAATGATTTGTGAGTATTCACATTAGACAACACTCTTTTGTTCTTACACCACATTCATATTCGCACTTTTTTTCAATATGATTGTTTTTATCTGCGCATAGTCTATATCTTCTAAAACTAGCTAAATATCTTCTGTCAAAATTTAATATGTTTAATAACACTTTTTGTATTTTCTTCGATTATCTTTCTTATATTAATTGCCAACAAGTTGTAATTTTAGCTGAGCAATGAATTTTACGATTTCATAGATTTTAGGAATAACATAAAATACTTGCAAAGTTTTGCTATACAAAATATCTGATAATGTTGAATGACAAGCACATCGAGTACAAAGGGTTAATATATAATTTAAAACAAATTTTATCATAGTGTATATAACATGCTTTAATTTTTGCACACCACATTAAAATTCTCAGGTTGTTATCGAGATATCTATGAACGTAGAATTATAAGTTTGCATCTTTCTTATACTTTATTAGTTGCTCGTCATTGGTCGCCTCTTTTAAAATTAATAATTGGAACTCGTTTTAAAACATAATTTGATTAACATGAAATTAACTAATCGATTATATATATATATATATATATATATATATAATCTAACATATTATTTCAGATAGCTCTATGTCCTCTCTTTAATATTGCTCTCTTATATCAAAATAACAAACAAACAAAAAAAATGAAAAATTTCTCTCCCAATAATTTGTCAAATGTAATTTATCAGATATTTCAGATGCCAAATTATTCTCCATTCCTTATATTCATAACTATCTGCTTAATTTTTAATAATGTCAAATATCTATATTATAACATATTATTTTCTAATTTTATAAGTAGCATATGATTTTTTTATATGCTAATTGCAGTGAGAATCAGAAGAAAGTAAATTCAAAATATTCGGTTTTGTTGAGTTTTTTTATATGCGACTAATATAATAAACTTTAAAACTTGCTTAGAGAATAATGTAATAATATAATATATTTAAAAAATTACTATAGTTTTTGCAGTAAAAAGCTTAATATAGTTTCACATATAAATATTATGCATATTTAAATCAAGAAACATCTCTCTATTATTTCACATACAAATTTTTATATGAAATTTAATGTAACAAAACTTGTGGTAAGATATTTCTTTGATATACCTTAAAAGAGTAAATTTATGATTCTTTTTGGATTTACATCCTATTTTTCAAGGAACAATATTATTGCTTGTTGCAATAAAAACATTAATGTCATATATCAAACTAATTAACATATCGAACTAAAACTGAGAAATGTAACTATTTTGATTTATATTAGAGAGCAATATATGACGAACCAACACCGATCAGTCTTGGAATTATAGTAACCAATAAAAAATACGACCTTATACACATATTGCAAAATATATAAATATAGAAGAATAACAACTAAAAAATACATAACTATTATGTGATAGTCGATAGTCATAATATTAGTTCATAGGCCCTTACATAGAATATTGAACGCAATCCATACGAGCTGTTCTCATACTTACATAGAGGCAAACAATGTGCAAGAACTTTTTGCACACTTTTTATGTAAAATAGATATTGTAAAAAAAAAACTTTTTACAACCATCGACATGTAAAAGTGCTCTGTATCTTTGTAAGTATGAATTGGATTAATTAGCTTTATATAATAATTATACTATTAGTTGGCAAACATGTTTCTTCATTGCGTAGTTTCTCCTTCGCAAGAACTATTCAAGAATTTTTTTGTGACATATATTATAATAGTTTATCTTTATTAAAAATTTGTTATTAGCTTAGGATAATGAAAGTCTCAAGTCACTGGACCTACACAGCATGCAAATGTTCACAAACATAGCATGTAACATAATAAAATCCCAACCCTGTATAATCAAGATTGCTTGATAATACGAATATATAAACAACAATTTCTCTCTCTCTCTCTCTCTCTCTCTGTTTAATCCTTAGATATCTTGGCAGGGTCGTTTTCTTTTTTAAGCAAGAAAAGGAATAAAACAAAAAGAACTAATTGTAATAAACATAAAATTTGTTTGAAATTTAATATGCTAATTTCAATATATAATTTCTTTTTAATACAAAATATAAAAAAAAATCTTTAAATCATCTTATATAATTTGTTAATCCTGAAATACAAATATTTGTATTTATTTTCATTTAAATTAACAAATAAATAAAACAATTATGCAATATGCAACACACATAACCGATAACAGAATTAATGTATGTACAAATGTATCCACTTTCAATTTAGCAATTATTATAAAATTAAATCAAATGTTATGAAAGGACAAAATTTTTATCTTTAGAATACCTTGTATGATACATATAATATTTTTAAATACTTTGATATCTAAGGATTAAAGTGCTTTCCATCAAATTAAACTAAATCACATATTAAAGTAATTTAATCATTATACACTTTATCATGCACATATCAAATATTGTAGCGATGAATTTCTTAGAAATAAAAATATCTCGCAGTCAATAACAAAAAATTAATGATATATAACAGTATTTCAATAAAAAAGAAAAAGAAAACTTTAGATATAATAAAAGTTACTTATCTAGAATTAAACTGCACGGATGACAGAGTTAATAACGCCTCCGATTTTTATTCTACGCGTATGGCAATGCTTAAAGTGTGTTACTGTAAGACACTTTCGGATATATAAAAAAGATGATGGGCAAAATCAATATGACAAATAAAAATTAATAAAGATAATCAATTTTCTTATTGAAAGAATGTTATATATACGCGTCAACGGCAATAATGGGATTAAGTCATCGTTGAATTTGAAGCACTGGATAAACTACAAAGATTTTTATTTGATTGTATAAGTATATATATATATATCTGTACAAAAATTTTTAAATATAGTTTAACGTTAATTATTCATGTGCTAATTGTATGTTTTTTCAAGTCATTGAATATACAATAATAATAATATTTTCATTCATCTAAATATTGATAAAAAATTCATCCCAAAAGTGTCGAACAAGTTTTTCTTGATGATAATTAATAATAAATTTGTTCCAATTATTTAATTATTAAAGTTTATTTTCTTACAACTTTTTTCCATTAAAAATTAAGAAAATATCACAAAATTATATATAGAGATCTCAATAATATAAAATCTGTATTTATGTTTTTTTAATAAGAAAGTTAGTTCTGCTTTTTAATCATGTTGATTTATTTATTGTCTTTTTTTTATTTATCCAAAATTGTTTTATAATAAGACATTTTAAGCATTATATATGTATAAAATCATTGTTAATTCTATCATGTGTGTGCCTATGAGATTCTAAATAAATAACTTTTATTCTTATCTAAATTAGATTTTCTTTTCTTTCTTAAATTGGCATTTCAAGTATTAAAATGTTTCAGTATTCGTTAAGTGTTTCTTTTAAGTATTTAAATAACTTTTATATAAATAACTTTTAAGTATTTGCTTAGTATTTCTTTTTCAATAAAGAAATAAAGTGATAAATAATTAAATAATTGGAATAAAATTCGTGTCGTTAATTGTATTAAAAAAATAACTTGATTTTGATCTCTCCTCTGCAAATTTTAATCACTTTTAATATTTTCCACCTTGAATAAGTCATGGTAGTAGACTCACTGCTTCACTTTCAACGTGACTTAATCCCATCATTGTCATAGACGCATGTACGCGGTATAATCGCACACATATTCGTTACATGTCCCTTTGTGTGTGAATCACGTGAACGAGTACTCAGATCGAGTACAATAAAATGATCGACGTCATGCGTCGATCCGTGCTAAATAATCTTATAATTAACTAAATTCTTTAGTCCCGAGTAATTGTAGCTATAATTTAGAGAAAGGACAGCAAAAAATCGCTAGCAAATCAGTTAGCAAACATGTTCCTGGGGATTCATGCTGTGCCAAGTTAAGATGAAACCAGATTCAATGCTGGCGTCATGTTGTAATTTCTCGCGACGAGTTTAATTAATATATATTTAGAGTGTTTCGTGTGTGCACGGGCACGAAACAGTGTCCGCAGCGTCGAAAAACGAGCTTGCCGAGATATTACATCGAGATCTCAATACTCGATTAAAGCGTAAAAATATAATCCCGGTCTCTGAACACTTGCTATTAAATTTCGCGCATAAGTACAGCGCGCGGGGCAGACTCGGGACCGGATTGTCCAATTCGTCTCGCGACTGCGATAAAAAAAAAGTGTGTAGTAGACGATCCTTATTTAATTTTCGGTATTTACAGGCTCGCGCGCGTGATGGATTCGCACGTGCTTGTTATGATTGGACTTGGTGCCGCTGGACTTGCCGCAGATGTGACACGTGTACGGTCGCGCACCCGAGTGCACCCGCAGATGCTCCTTGAGATAATAGGAGCGATGGAAGGTCTTATTGCATACGTCGCACGTGTACGCCTTGTTTTCCTCGTGCTCTTTGACATGTCGCAGACAATTGTACTTGCGGATGAATTGCGCGCCGCAATAGTTGCACGTGTACGGACGCACGTTACGGTGGGAATTCATGTGCGCCGTGTAGTCGCTGTGACGATAAAAGGCCGCGCTGCATTGATTACACTTGAATGGCTTAGTGCTGCGTGCCGCATGAGTCCACTTGTGCAACTGTAGATTCCACTTGGTGCTGAATGCCTTGGAGCATACCTGACATTCGTATGGCCGTTCGCCGTTGTGCACGCGCATGTGCACCGCCAACGACGATCGTAGATAGATACACTTGCAAATAGGACACTCGACGTTCTCGCTTTCGCGCTGCGCATCAGGAACGAATCGGCGATTGTGGGCACGACGCATGTGACGCGTCAGGCTGGCCATGTGGATGAATCGCTCGTTGCAATACGTGCATGCCTTGGGTTTCTCGTCATGCGTCTCCTTGTGCCAGGCGAGTTTTTTCTTCGTGTGAAACACTTCGCCGCAATGGCATATATAATCTTTGAGTTTTTTCTTGATGTTAAGGTGATGCCGGTTTTTGTGCTGCGTTAAATTCGAATACCTGCGGAAAGTCTCATTGCACAAGCTACATTTGACGGGCGCGTTACCGGTGTGGCCGTTGGTATGTTCCTCCAGTTTTTGCTTGGTGAGGAACGCTTTGTCGCACACAGTGCACGGAAATGGTTTGATGCCCAAGTGCCGCTTCATATGCAGTTTGAAATTTTGTTTCCGGTAAAAATACTTACCGCATTGTCCGCATTCCAACGGATGTATCTTCAAGTGAGCGTTGAACAATAACACTGACGGAAACTCCTCGTTGCATATCTGGCACTTGGTGTTCTCGCGTATGCGTTTATTTACCTCAGCTATATGCAAACGCCGATGATGTATCTGTAGAGATTTTTCGCTGCTAAATCGTTGGCTGCATATCGCGCAGGTCACCTCGATGCTCGACGGTATCACCAGATTCTCGCCAATCTTTTGATCGCCTTCAGTCTTGGTCAAACTATCCGTTCCAGGCTGCGACGGTGGTGGCTGTAACTGATGCAGGAGCGGCTGTTGATGATGATACATCTGTTGCATGTGCAGACCCGGCACAAATATATCGTCGAACACATTCACGCGATTGTCCAGCAACTTAATATCCTTTATCTCCGGCTGATCCAATTGATCTCTACTGCTACTGGGCACTGCCTCTTTATGTACCGTTGTACTATGAACTCTACGCTCTTTTGGACAATCGAATACCTCGTTACAGTGAGAACACTTGAACGTCCGTTTGGTCGGTGTCTTCCGGTCTCGATCCAGAAACAGACTCGAAGTGAAGTGCGTGGCCAACGATCTACTATCCAACAACGGACCGCTAATCTCGTTGTCAGATCCTTCCGATTCCTCCCAGCTTTCTCGTGCCAACAGATCGTAAGAGGTGGACATGCGCGAAGATTCTTGACCCATGTACAGCTACGAGGAAAAATACATTGTACAAAGAATATGAATTTATATATGTGTATAATTTTTTAATATATTTACAATTACATGTAGTTATTATTAGATTTATCATTGTTAAAGTTGCATATAAATTATTTTTCGAATAATTTATTAAATTTTTTTCCGATTAACTTGTGCAAATAATATATCTATGATGATATAACAAGATAACTTCATTAATACTTTTCAGAATATAATTATACATTATATATGTATTATTTTTAATAATAATTACAATGTAAATATGATGAAACATTCAAATGTGAACTTTATAATAACAATTATATAATAATTTCATAATATACTTGCACGATAATTTTAAATTATAATGTGACAAGATTTTTTCATTATATTATTTTCTTAAGAATTAATTTTAAAATTAATACACAAAATATGTAACTCAACATTATTTCATAATTTTGCTATACTATCTATATAGAGGAAGATATTATAAAACAGATAAAGAAATAATAAAACAGTACAATTTTTTTATATATTATTTTTTTACTTCATATATTACGTTCTTCGTATATAATACGTTTCCTCATTTTATATGTATATATTTATGTTAGAAATATCTGTAGACTAAGTTATAAGCCGCAAAATGTTCAACGAACAATTTATGTAATTTCTCTTCGCAGAAATAGTCGCAAATATCGAATATTACCGCAAATAAAGAATATGCACATTTGGTGAGTTTCAACTCTATATGAAAATATTTGAAGATAATAAACATAACGAACCTGCCATGCAGACGGCTCTGTGCATCCATTGCTCTCTTGTTCGGACAGTTCACCTCTAGGCGGCATGGTCTCATCGGCACGCATATTAATACTCTTGACTTCCTCATCGATTCCTATCGCACCCTCGCTACTTGCCATAGATTGCTGACTGGTCGCGCTAACCGCTTTCTGAGACGAATCGCTTATAAATGTACTAGGAACTAATATTTGTAGTCCTTCAAATTCAAAGACGTTTATCGGTCCGGTGTGAGCATCCTCATTTATGTTGAGCAATTCCATCGATTGCTTCGGTATCAACGTAGATTTGATAGAATGAAAGCTCTTGGATTCAGTGCTGGTTGTAGGATTAATCGAGTCCGACAAGTTTAAGAGATTTTGCGTCTTGCTCGTCGCGGAATATGACTCTTGCATCAAGACGGGTTGTTGCGAGTGCATCACAGGGAATGAACTAATGTGTTCAGTTATCACTGATTGCTGGTATGTATAACTATTACTACTACTCGATTCCTGTACTTTTTCATTATTTTCGCACACTGTCGCCTCCTGATACTGATGATCAGTCTTAATCTTCTCTTCGATTTGACAACAATCAATCGGATCTTTCTCTGCAATATTATCTACAACATTATTACCTACAGCGTTACTGTCCTCGTCGTGACTCACGCTATCACTGTCCACATGATGAAACGAATGTATGGATGTGGGTGAACATGGTTTGCTGAGATCTTTCCTAACTCTTAACACGGAAATACCGCTGATCGTGGACAATGGTGTGTGCGATCTGACGCCGCATTCCGCGAAAGGCGTATGCGGACTGGGAATCTCCTCGATCTCCATGTCCGCCTCGTCGAAATTATCCTCCTCATAGATCTTCTCGTCCTCGTCGATATCCACATCGTCGTCGTCGTTGTCGTCTTCGTCTTCGTCTTCGTCCTGCATGGCCGCCGTGTCGTCAAAGTCACCACGATGATGATACGGGATGAGATTTTCGCACGATCCGAGATCCGATCGCGCGCTGTAACGACGCGCCACGGTCTTGCGGCACTTCTTCCTTGTGACAGGAGACGGGGGTGCTGAAAAACTATGCTTATACTTATACAAATTTTTCTCTAACATTTTCAAATCGTCATTTATTTTCGGGCACTCTGTATTGTATGACAAATACCGACAAGTTTTTTCTAGCGTTCTCAGTTCGTTATCTACATAATCGTTGGGGCACCACATATTGTTATCTTCTTGTATATCAGGCAATATGTGATCCTTGTCGTGAGGGCCTAGAATTGTCACTACGGTATCGTGAATCACGGTCTTCTCCCTATCCGATTTCTCTCTCGTATCTATTAATCTATCCCGATCATTTGATGAACTATTTTCAGTTTGAAGCGAAGCGCTATTAAGCTCCGTCTCCATTATGGTTATCAAATTCTCTATCTTTTCCGAATTAAGTTCAGGTTGAATAGAGTCTTTCAATGCGTCTCGAATCGCTACTGAATCCCGCGGCGATGCAACGTTATTGCTGACACCGACACTGCTGTTGCGACTTGCCGGTCTTTCGTCGCTCATCATTTCCGATTCGCGTTCACATGTCATGGAGTCAACATCATTCGTTGCGTTAGTTTTCCTATTGGATATACTCACGTACTCTTCTTGCATAACCTGTTGCGTAAACTGTTGTTTTTCAGTATGTTGTTCGTATGTTACAGATTTACACTGCAAGTTCATGGTGGAAATGTTATTCGATGGCTCCTCCTCCTCCATATCCGGCAGTACACTCTCCACTTTGTCGTCATTGGTGCAAGCGATTGTGATGGATCTAGGAATAGCGTTATACCCGTGCTGAACTGTACCTTCACCAGGCGATGCCGTATTCTGCATCGGCTGTCCTCTGTGATCGACCGGCAACGCATTGTTGTCGCTCTCCTCCTGTCTGACGGACGCGTCCTCGTTCTGCAGTATAGGCGAGGCTGGAAGGTTCACATTCGGCATAACTTGCCCGGATTCAGGCTCGGTATCGGGCAAAATCTCAGGCAGGATCTGCTTGGGCTCGGGACTATTTACAGGAATTGCCACGGCGGTTCTGACATTGTTCTCTCCGGCCATGGTGACCACTGGTCGAATCCTCGCGGCGCCCGGGATAGCTGCAACCGGTGAGATCATTTGGACGGTGGGTATTTGTTGCTGTTGGTACATACCGTACGGATTGTACAGCATCTGCATCATCTGATTGGCCTGCGGTGCCATCGCATACTGCGGTATCATCATGGTCCCATTGTTGACAAATTGTTGATAGCTGAACGAGGTGAACTGTGGCGGCATCATGGTACTTATGGGCGGACATTCGAAGATGGGTCCTATGGGATACGGCGAATGAGCGGAGGAAATGTGCGCGGAATTCTGTGAGACTTGAGGTGACGCATGAGGCGTCTGAACAGAGGTAGGGGTTTGCTGTGAAGCTTGCGGTTGCAGCGATACCGGTACCGATGTCGCCGGTACCGATGTAGCTTGCTGTTGTTGTTGTTGTTGTTGTTGCTGCTGCTGATGCTGCTGGTGCGACTGAGTCGAGGAGGCGCTAGCCTTGATGAGAGCATCTATAACCTGTTCCTTAGGATGGGTATCCAGATGCTTCTGCAGACTAATACCCTCGCGCAGATACAAAGTACACACGGGACAGGCGACTGCCCCGACAGGCGCTCCCGCACCGCTGTTGAGCTCCATCGTTTCCTACAAACGAGTCGCTATTTTTTTTTCTCTCTTTTTTTTTTCCTTTACAATATAATCGAAACCAGCGGAATTCTAGAGCGAAAGAACGTCGACAAACCGACACAATGAACGGATCTTCTTCCGTACCGTTGGCATCCGCTTCTCGTACACAGACCGTAATCGCGATCGTTCCGGGCCTCCTCCGTCGCTCCTCTCTTCGTGATGACGAAACCGAATATAATCGTCGCCGGGGCGGCTGTCTCGCGTCACATCTCGTCGCCCATCAGACACGCGGCCACCGCGACGCACGGCACAGCTGCACGACAACACCGCTGTGCCCCAAAAATATCGACGTCCATGGCTGTCCCCCGTAACGCCTGACGGCCGTACTGTCGGCGGTGTGTGTTCCGTGCGTGCTATTGCCGTTGCTCGATGAACAGCGGCGGCGGCACACAACGGCGCGGTGGCGGCGGCACTGGCTCGCCAGACAAATCGATATCCTGTTAAATCGCCAGCCAGCCACCCCAGCCTGCCTGCCTGCCTGCGCTTATTAAATTACACCTGCTTGCACGCGGCGCGGCCGACGCGACACGACGGGCAGAGCAAACGATGACGGACGGCGTGTCGGGATCGCGATCACTCCCGCGGCGCGCACACGTCGCTTCGCCCCCCGCACGACTGGCCCCCTTTCCGCGGCGATTATCGCGACGGCATGTTCCTCGACACGGCACGATCGCGGCCCCGAAAACACAACAGAAAACAGCGACGGGCGACGATAATCCCCCGCCTGGGAATGGGAGCAACAAGAGCTACCGAAGGATACCATGTGGCGCCCCCCTGTGACTCCGGATCACCCGTGGCCCTCTATGTATCGTCGTGCGAGACACCTGTTCCCCGAGTTTATCGACGGAACCCCGCGGCTCCGTCTCTTTCTCGTGCGCGCGCACGCGCAATGACGCGCGCGTCAACTGTCAACTCACGTCGAGCGATGCCAACCTTGCGTGCTTGGGGTTAGGTTAGGATTGAATTGTAGGATTTCGAGGTTTATCGAGCTACGTTACATCGCGCTTTTCGCGTTCCGGATGAAATGGATATGTATTTGGAACTTTTAATAATCGCGCGCGCGAGAGAGAGATGCCAGACAGTACGATTGATGAAAAAGAGATTAGATCGTAAGTTAAGGGATTAGATTGAGGTTAGGCTAGATTAGATTAGGATTAGGTGT
This sequence comes from Polyergus mexicanus, assembly GCF_030449975.1. Classification (NCBI taxonomy): domain Eukaryota; kingdom Metazoa; phylum Arthropoda; class Insecta; order Hymenoptera; family Formicidae; genus Polyergus; species Polyergus mexicanus. Next base: position 8,652,729 of record NW_027223325.1, read on the forward strand.
GTCCCGAGGAAACTACGTCCAATCGCGTATTTTATTATAGTTTCTTTTTGTAGAGAATGAGAGAGAGAGAGAGAAACGATATAGAAACTGATGGCCATTTTTAAATGGAGATAGACCTTTATGTAAATCTGTTCGTTTAGTCTAGTTTAATTGTACTTTATGGCACTCTTTCTGCATTTGAAATAAAATAAATATGTATTCAGAATTATTTACTTTGCAAAGAGAATTATATGCTGAAAGAAAGATGCATTTTTAAAACGAACAGATCTACATGCGCGCGTCATGTGTTCACATATACGCGTGTATCAATGGGAGCAAGAAACATTCGTAAACACGATGTCATATGATTAGCTGTCAAATATAATTTTTTTTTTTTTTTTTAATTCTTTATTTAATGACATTATGTTTATCCGTATTTTCTTGCTGTAAAACTCCCATAATAAATATGTAACAAGATACACGTATAAAATATACAGATATATACAGGGTGTCCCAAAAAATGTCAAGAGAGGTCATTATTATTTTTCGCAACTTTCCAAATTTTTCCATCGCGTATATCTTTGTAATTAAATAAGTCTTAAATTTAAATTCTCTCTCTCTCTCTCTCTCTCTATTAAAATAAACTCTATCTAAAATTAATTTTAAAGAATGTAGTTTTAACTCTCTATAAAGTTTAGTTTGCAAAAAGCCATTTTTTTTTAATCGCTTATTAACACGAGTTATTGATGCCTCGATATTTTTACTGAGGAAAAATCGTCTCCAAATGATTTCAAGAATCTATCATTAGCAGGTGGTGCGGTAATTTTGGGACACTCTGTATAAGCTACGAGTAATCTCGAATCGCTCACATGTATACTGACACGATACGAGAGTTTACTAATCATACGTTTTATCATGATCACGGGTATATTAATTTTACAACAATGACGAAGTGAACTACATGTGTACGTAGTTGTCATCCTCCCCTCTTCCCGGATTTTACTCATCGTATATATATATATCCATTATTCATCACAATTATCTCTTTACACTATCTCAGGGGAATTAGCGCGTTACAACTTCAGAAAGTCCCTGTAGTGGCAATAACTTTGTATCCTTTACAACAAAGCGTGAAAAATTTTTACAAATGCATCTGATCCGCTGTTTACATCACGTTTTGGGAGCCACATCGTATAACCTCTAAAATATCGCGTGACAACAGTTCAAGTTCATCGAGTGTTTTATTCGCTCTTATAGAAATTTCTCTGATTTTATAAAGTAATAATAATGGCAGGGTGTTACGACAAATTATCTTGGACAGGTGAGTTTTGTATCGCATGCGACGATTGGATGCATGTTTATGTATGTCATCTTTCTCGTATGTGTATAATCCCAAGGAATATTAATTAAATTTTAATTTTTTTTTTTTTTTTTTTTTTTTTTTTTTTTAAAGAATCTTGTATTATTTTTGAATTATTCTTATATAGTTTTAATATTGAGAACAAATTTTATAGAGTTGAATATAAATTATTGCAAGATTCAATATTGATACTTTTAATTTATTATACTTTGATGATATACATTGTACATATATTTCTTTTATCAATATCGTATAATTTTAACGACACATTTTTTGATATTTTTATAAATTTTTATATATTAAAGTACATAAAAATTTTTTTTTAAACTTATAACTTAGCGAACAAAAATAAAACATTTTTATACATTCTTTTATTAGTATAATATGTTGCAATATTTTCATGTATTTTTAATAACAGCTTTTTATGATTTTGTTACACAGAAGTACGGGATTTATTGAGAACTTGGAGAGAAGATTCCGAACGACGAAGTAAAGATGTAGTGGACTTTTGGGATAATACATTAATAGGAAAGATTGACCGTTTAGGCAGTGAAAGTACAAACAATTAATACACATTTTCTTATCCTTATAATTATAGTTAAACTATAATAAATAATAGCAATATAGTTAAATAATAATATCATTTTTATCACATCTTTTAAATAAAAGTATACATAATATTCCATCTTTAATTATTCAGAATATCTGGTTCTGGAACAAGTATGTGTAGCTGCGTTGGATTGTTACCGCCTGGCACTTGCTGAATATTGCATTAAAATTTTAATGCGCGCATTCCCTGGCAGCTTACGTGTTCACAAATATCATGCCATGCATTTAGAAGCATTAGAAATGTATATATTATATATTATCAAATATTTGCAAATATATAATAATGCTTGTTTTAACAATTTATGAATAAATTTTTCAGGTACGATGAAGCAATAGAAGTTTTGGAGTCTATTATAAAAAGAGACGAGACTAATGCAGCACCAAGAAAACGACGTGTTGCTATTTTGAAAGCTCGAGGACGTATTCCAGAGGCAATCAAAGAACTTACAGAATATCTGAAAAGGTCAGTGATGTTTCACACTCTTACATATATATTAATATGTTTAAATAGTTTTATAAAACTTATAAGATATAAGTAAATGCATACTACATTTTTTTAAATTATATATTTTTTTTGTAATTTTACAAATGATACATTAATAACATTATGTGTTACAATATCGTTACTTAGATTTATGAGCGATCAAGAAGCATGGCACGAGTTGTGTGATCTTTATTTGCAAGAACAAGAGTATTCCAAAGCAGCCTATTGCATGGAAGAACTTATATTGCATAATCCACATAGCCATTTAATTTACCAAAGATACGCTGAAATAAAATATTCCCAGGTAATGAATGCATCTAGGATTTTTTATGACTATTATTTGCTTTTATCAATAGCCACATAACAATTTATTTAATTAGATGGATTAACAAAAAATAAATATCACAAAAAAACTATTTGGTTGAATGAGAATAATATACATTTAAGATATATATTTATAAATTAAATTATCTTATTATACAGGGCGGATTTGATAATATGGAGTTGGCGAAAGCATATTTCTGCCAAGCAACAAAATTAAATCCAAATAATATTAGAGCTTTATATGGCTTGTTATTAGTAAGTTTCAAAATGGCATTATATATAATATTAGATAGCAGTTACATGTGCGTGTGTGTGAACAGCTTTCTGTAAATATGCAATTTTAGACAACAAACAATATTGCAACATCACCTAAATGTCCTGCATCCAAGAAGAAGGAAGCAATGAAGCTGAGCGAATGGGCTAGTAAACAAATTGAGAAACAATATGAAAGTAAAGTTTTGAATGAAGATGTTAAGAATGTAGAACGTTTACTAGGACAACTGCAACTTGAAGTTTAGGTACTGTTATCTTTGACAAATTGTATATTTATTTTAATTTTGTAAAGTAAATAGCATATGTTTAAACATATTGCATATAACTATTTCCAAAGAATCTATCGAGCACGAGAAATTTTAGATACATTTTTTAACTCTATGCAGTTAAAAAAGAAAAGTAATAAAAATCTGATTATAATTGATATATTCAAGCAGTATTATCTTTTATTCTATTTTTCAATTGTATAATGTACATGATTATGTTCCAAGAGTATAATTTTGTCCAATGTCGATATAAAATGCATATATTGATATATTATTAATCAATCAATTAGTAAGCTCTATACAGTTTTCAAGTTCAGCTGCATTATACACGTAATTATCTTCTAAACATATATATATATATATATTTACACTTCTGTATTTTACTGTATATGTTATTAAGTGAATGTGTAATCATTGATTTTGTAATTGTGATCACTCTCTCGGCTCTCTCTGTTGTCTAATATCATTGTTGATTTTCATGTGCTATTAAGTATTGATTATATATATCTGCATATAAATATTGAAAATAAAAACGGCGTTGATAGATAAAATACATGTATACAAAAAATATCATTTATTTCAAACTAATTGGAACAATTAACCTTGTTTTCATAATCTTTACAATTATTCTGTACATAATAAGAGAAATTGCAAAAATCAAATGGCCACAACTTAAAATCAAATATTTCTGAATAATTATATATGTTTTTAATTACTGGATTGCTTACAAAGTTTTTTTAATCTTTATCCTTTATGTAAAATAAATATAAACTAAGAAAATTTTCTGAACAATTCAATATATAAAAACTAATAACTGTGGAAACGTATATAAAATTGAAAGAAGACATTTAATGTCTGCTTCTCTCTATACAAAAGATCTCTAGTCATCTTTCAGTAACTTCCTTGTTGCTACATTCCCATTCTTCTCGTCTTCTCGCTCTTTCTGTGGCTTTCCTCGTTCGCTTTTCCTTTCTTGTTTCTTCACGTAATGCAAAATATTTTTCACGAAAGTCGACTAAATTCATGATGATGCTCTCATCGGTTGCCTATCAAATATTGAAGACAGAAGAGTAAGAATTGTTAATAAAATTAAATGGTTTATGCATACATACTTCTGATTCTTTAATTTTTCTGTAGGTTAATAATCTTCTACTAGTATAGTTGCTCAATACTTGTTCGGAATTAGCTAACAACTCTAAGCAAGCATGTGCTGGTAATTGATCTTCTGTGTATTGGTCCCTAAATCATAAATTTGGTAATTATAATTCTTTCTATCTATTTAATAGTCAATAATTAATCATTCCGAGTGTTGCCACATTTCTTACATATAATTAATTACAAGTAAATATTAATAGATACATATATATGTACCTAAACAGTGGATACCAACACACCAATCTGCCGTCAAGTTTCAGATGTCTCGCGGAGAAACACAATAAATCTTTATATATTTGATTCAGGCCGTAACCAATTTTAGAAGGAATATGAGAGGTCGCTTGATGCTCCTCTATTACAGGATTTATCTTCATGGTACCTATACGTTCCGTAGCCTCTCTTATACCATAAGGCGCTACAAAAAAAAATACAAGTTGCTTTATTAGTCGCTCATAAATTTTAGAAAATTTCTATAATTTGTAATCGAGGATTTTGTCATTTTTTTTTGTACTAACGATCTGTTATAATAGCATCTATTCGTAAATCTGTTCGCCAGAGTGGATATGAAAAATCTGCCACTACTACATCAAGATAATAGGAACTCATTCCATATTGATTCATATTTGCTGCAATGCTTTCGTCTCTTTCCCTTGTCTAGTATCATACATAATATAATAATTATTTGGCCGTTTCGACTTTTTAAATTTCGTTTTATCAAATTGATAAAAATTGATAAAAATTTTAAATGTTTGTTAGTTTCGTACCTTTTGTGATATCCGTGTAGGTCTTGTACGACCATGGAGCATTAAAAAATCAATGTCAGTTCCAAATGTATATCCTCCAAATTGAGATGCAGCAATTAACAAAGAACCCGTCCCTACAAATGGATCGTAAACTATGTCCCCATTTCTAATTTGTGCCTGATTTGCCATTATCAGCGACAACTGTGGATCCATTGAAGTATTTCCTATAAATTTTCTAGTTTTTAGTGATAACTTTTGTATCAATTCTCGCTGGCCATCAGCAATCTGTAATAAAATGATATTATAATCTATAAAAAGAAAATATCTTTGATATATAATCATATTACTCACCCATCTTCCAAAAAAATATTCATATGGTTCCTCAGGAATGCTATTAGGATTAAGTCCATAATACTCTATATAGCATAAAGTGATATCTGGATTTTTCAATTTGACTGGTCCTTCAAGAGGTAAATAACTGAAAGACTTTGCCCAATATTACATTAAGTCAAAAACACTATATTAGATAATTTAAATATTGTTAAATGATTAGCATTTAATAATGCATTTCTAGCATGTTCTTCTAGCACTTCTAGCACTTTAATATAAAACAGAATTTTAGAATAACATTATTATAATATCATCATCATGACTTTTAAGTCCATTATTGAAAAATATTTACTTACTTCAATCTTATTTACTTTTTCTTGTTGTGAGAAATGTTTACAGAAAGTCTCCACTGTAATCTTGAATGATCTTTTCTCTTCTGTGATATTTTTGACTGAGTAAGCTTTTAAAGAATTATGTAAATCTTCATTTTGTTTGCCTTGCGCCCACAGCTCCAAACAAAAGCGTATTGAGATTGCTCTACTGACAATTTGATGTACTGCATTCTCATCAGGTAAATCTACAATCCAATATGGCTAAAACAAAATTTTATAAGTCTATTTTTTGTTTGCAGTAAATTGTATATTATTTAAAGCATAATTTGATACAGTATTTGTACTATTATATATAATAATAGCATTTGTATAAAATTTTTTTTACATTTACAAAGTTATTTTACAGTATAAATTACAGTTGAGAAATGTTTTTTGCACAAAAGTAATTTATATTATACAATAATGTAATCTAAGAAGAACATATATTTTAACACACATGCACACACACACACACATACACATGAATATATATTGGTAATTAATAATGTTCATACTTCCTTACATGTTCCTTTGGCCTAGTTATTATTTGTGGATTAATGTTGTACATATCAAATATAGACTGCATTTCCTGAAATATAATAGATGGGAAAATAATAGTGATTACTTTCACAATAAATATAAAAAAAATAAATATATATAATCAATATAAAAATATTACATTTCTTTTGCTCTCTACAGAATTTAATAAGACATTAAAATCTTACGACTTATAATTATAAAATCTCAAGCAAAATGTCTCTCAAATATATACAAATTTTCTAGAATTTTTATAATACATTTTATATATTATATTTTAACACAAATGTAAAATATAATAAAATATATAGTGAAAACATAATAGCGTTTTACGAAGAATCGTTTTATAATTTATGATCATTAAAAATATTTCATGAAAAAACACTTACAGCCAATCGGAAATCAACATGTTCGTGAGCAAACCAAAAGAGATATCTCTTTAATTGGCTGCTCATTTTTAGCATTGTTTATAATATATATTATCCGTAATAAAATTATTATATTAAATACATATACAAACATAGATCCCCTTTAGTTATTGTTGACAAATACCTAACGTTTTTTTGTAGAACGGTCCTACTATCTACTACTTTTATCCGGCATAAAGGTACATTTTCATGTGCTGTAAACTCGTGCAGCAAAGAGGTCACGTGATCGAAATGGACGAATCAGCGGCCAGACCGTCGTCACTCATTCGTCCATTTCGATTACGTGACCTTTCTGCTGCACAAGTTTGCAGCACATGAAATTGTACCTTAACGCGTGACATGTATGCATAAATTATTGACTGAGTTTTTAAAACGTCATCATTGATTGGTGCCGCTATTTCATATCAGCCAATCAAAAATTGGACGATATATGTTAGATACTCTTACTTCTAGGAACTCTATGTTTTATGTAAGTGCTTTCTAGAAAACTCGAACGAAGGAAGTTTAGTAACATTGCACTCATTCTTCTTGGTACAATAAGATTACGTAAAGTACTTTTATACACTGCACGTGTATATTAATACAACGTACATGCATATATATGCTAGAAAATTTTTATTATGTTTCAATTGTGTCATTTAATGAAATTAAATATTTTTCCGAACATCTTTATTTATGTCAGAAATATCTATAAACATCATGTCAGAAAATACCTTTGAAGAAAGAAATAATCTATTCAGAGGTAAATAATCAACGAAATTATACATATATATATATATATATATATATATATATATATATATATATATATATATATATTACAATTTTGTTTAATTAGAAAGATTGTCCATATTTGTCACATTATTGTATTTGATTTTTAAGACGCAAATATTAACGGCAATTATTATGTCTATTGTAGATTATAAAAACGAAAACTTTGATGATGGTGACTTGCAGTCCCGATTGTACGCCGAAATTTATTATGAATCAAACGTCGAGGATAGATCAAAAACCTCGGATATTTCAAGGACGATTCAACTAACTAACATGGATGCTGAATCAAATTTAGAACCAGAAAATATGCAACAACAATCTGAAGACAGGCAACCATTAGAATTTGAATCTGCTAAAGATAAATCTAATAAAACTAAGAAAATATCAAGAGAACATTGCAATCAGAACACTCTGTTGTCAAACGAGAGTTCTGTCATAGACAGTGACATATTGCACGTACAAAATTCAGCTGATGCAATTGGTTCTGCATCGGTTGAAATTCAGACTAACGCAGACAAATTGTCTGGTCGAGAGATGAATTCTATAATACATGATGATAATGATAATATTAATAATGACAATCCAGGAAACTCTTCAGTGGAAAAAGAAAAAAAATGCAAGGAAAGTGTTGCCAAGAAGCATAAATCTTCTAACCATACAAAAAGCAAGCATCAAGAAAGTTCCTTAAAAGATCAAACTTCTTCACCGAATGATACAATACGTTCAAAGTGCAATGTCATGTTAAAATCTGTAAAACAAGAAATTTTTTTACACAAACAATTAAAGAAAGATAAAAAAACTTTGGACAGTTCTGATTCTGACGAATCTATTTTTGAAATACCGGTTCCACCAAAACCAAAACCACCACTTATAAATCTACAAGATTCTGACGAGGAAAACCAAACAAATTCAAGAATGGATGATCTGATTTCGGAGAAAGTCACTTCAGCCATAAGCAAAATTACAGACAAATCAAGTAATCACCAAGATACATCTGTTAAAAGTAAAAGTACTGATAAATCTCTACATAATAAGGATACAACAGTAAACTCCAGAAGTATGCAAGAAATTAGAGAAGATATTGTTTTGAATTGCACAATAGTTCAGAAAGGTGCCAAAAGTATAAATGAAATTAAACAGTCATCCAAAACTGCAAAATTAAATAAAACTCAAGGAGATGTATCAATCGAAGATACAAATCAAAATTCTATGAAACAATTATCACAAAATACATCTAAAGAACATAACACTAATTTAGAGCAATTTATGATTCCAGAAATATATTCATATAGTTACGTTGATAAATCGCAACGAAATATTGACAAAAGTAACATTATACTTACGCATGGTAGATATAATTTAAGAAGTGCGGAAAAAAACAATACATTAGATGCGAAAGCATCATGCAGTAGTAATGATACAGCGATAGATCGAAAGAGACAAAACGATAGTAGAATCGAGAGTTCTAAAGAGAAACGACAATGCATTGTTCAGCAAAACAATCAAAATGTTATGCAGCAAAGCAGCAGTGGCGGAGAAAGAAGAAAGGAATCAAGGAATGAATATTTCAATACAATGTCAGACTCACTGAGGAACTATTACTACAACTCGTCTCGCGGTCAGGAAAACTTTGACGTTGGCGAACTGCAGCGAGGCATGTCGAGAGATCCGCGATTGTGGAGGATAATGGACGAGGATTTGATGCCAAGTCCTCCCAGCAGGCAACGCAACAGATTCTGGAACATCAGATGCACCAATTGCCATCAGGACGGTCACCAACGCTATGATTGTCCAGTGCCGCGTAAAACGCCCTGCTGCTATATATGCGGCAACAAAGGTCACGTTGAGTCTCGTTGTCCACAAAAAATATGCCTTACATGCGGTAAGCAACAGAACACGTTTCGTAAAACTTGCGAGTATTGTCGTGTCCTATATTGTACTATGTGTCATTCGGTAGGACACGAGTCAACGCAATGTCCCGATCTCTGGCGACGATATCATCAAACGACCGACATGAGCAGCGCACCACAAGATCCAGGCAACATAATGAAACCGTCAGGTTTATTGCATTGCTGCAACTGCACCAAGCGCGGCCATGAGTCGTCCATGTGCAATGCGTATCGATGGTCTCAGCATTTTCAAACTCCGGCGGCGGTCACAAATTACACGGATGGACCTACGTACACATATGCGACGAGTTTTTCCAATTCTGATCTCAAAATAAGTTTGTCATCCAGGGCAACAAGCAGCAGTTCATCGATTCCAATGGAAGAATATTCGAAATCTACTAGAGTAGATGCATTATCATCAAGTGCAAAAGCTAACGAGACGCCGATTCCACAAAAAACTCTATACAATTTAGAAATAGAAGGAAACTTGGAATCTTCTCCTATGATAAATAAGATACATCGGCCCGAAAATAAACAGAAATATAGAGAAAATGGAATAATCGAAAACGAGTTTACTACTATTCTATTTATTTATGGTGAATTCCATAACAAAAATAACAAAGATGCAAAGATAATTACGAGAAACCTTTCATCGATAAAGAAACTGACATCCTATGGAAAGAGGACTGTAAGGAATTTCTCAAAGCGTGAAATTGCTCCAATTTTTCTTAAGGCATTATCTGAAAAGGCAATAGAATTTGAAGTAAAAATAGGCTATACGAAAATGGATAAATGTCAAGACATAATATTACAGATAATAGCAATGAAAGAATACGTAAAATTGATACAAGGTCTGCTGCTTCATTGGATCGATCTCCCAGACAATGAAAAGGATTATGGGATGGATATGACTCTACCCATGAATCCTACAAAAATGTTTAACCTATTATCTTCGAGGATGCCGCAGCTAACAAAAATGAGCTTCACATGTTATAATGATCATATAAAAGGAATAAATGATCCACGATGGATTTCTCAATCAATAAAACACCACAAAAGACTATTGGAACAGCATAATGGTAGCTTCAGGCAATATTCTCGTTTACGTACAAAGATGTGGCGTTTACAAGTCAAGCTTCTTATGATTTTCAACACTGAGCCGAAACCAAATTTTTACATATGTGACTTTAAGAATGTAATGAAGCAACTCGAATCTGTGAAACAAGATCAGACGATTGAGAAACTTGATACTGCGATTTATCTTAAACTCACCCTGCTTTATAATCGTTTATTTGTGCCTCACACACCTGTCGGTATAATCTACATGCTGCGGCGTATTGAAAACCACTCGAAAATGATGCTAAAAAATATGAATTGTTCGCCGCAGATAATGCAGGAATTGGAAAGCAATGAAATATGCGAAGAAAATCTTGCATCAGACTTTAATGTAAATTCTTCGTTAACTGTAACATTTAGCACTTCACAAAATATAAACTCTGCTGAAGAGCTTTTTCCGACTAATATTCAGCAGAATACGAATGACGAGATGTTTGTTGAGAGAAGAGACGATATTTCGCCTATAATTAATGGTACCATAAATTGTGATAGTAATGAGATAATAATACTAGAAGATTCTGTTACAGGAGATGCTCAAACTACATCATCAAATACTGATATATTTAACTATATTGAACCAGTATTGGTTTCAACAGAAGACAGAAATGATGATCAACCATTAACAAGTGGTCTAAATATTGAATGCAATACATCCACGGGCAAACAGAATGTAAAAGAAAATCCTATAAAACAAAATAAACAGACAAAAAGAGAACAGAAATTGGAAAGAAGAAGAAACATAGCAATTCAAAATATGTATCCGGATGCCTCAAAACTCATAATAGAAGCCCGTAAACTTGAAGCTCCTTATATGATGAATGCAGCAAATGAATTGGAAAAAAAAATTAACAGTCGAACAATTATGCTGCATCATGTGAATACGATGAAAAAAATGATAAAATTAGAGAAAAGATATCGTAAGAATATTAGCACATTTAAGATTTAAAACAAGATTTAAATACATAATTGCAAATATTATTATATTTTTTTCGATGCTATTGCAATATTGACTAAAGTTATCTCTGAGAGAGAGAAAAAGAGAGAGATATAATATCTGTACAATTTTAAATGTGGATGAAATTGTTGTTTACGTTATGGATGATAATAAATGACCATAAACATACGCGTGCGTATTAAAATAATATATTAAAAAGAAGAGGTCATTTAATATACACACAAACAACCTGTAAAATATTTTGCAAACTATTTAATCACACACATATATCCGCATATATCTTATTCTATTAATCATATATTCTGATAAATGTAATTAATGAGGACATTTTAAAACAAATTGTATAGCATTAATATTACTGCTATTTAGTATTTGCTATAATAATTACGAATAATTTGTTTTTACATTATATTTTTGAATGAAGTATTAAATAATTATTTCAATTTTCTTGTCCCTTTAAACATATCATCCATTTATATAATAATTAGAATATCTCGAGATATTTTCGTCACATAACGTTTAGGTTACTATCATGTTATTTGTTGTAACAATCAAAAACCGAGTAAAAAAACTTTCTTTTTTATTGTATTACATCTTTGGATGAAATATTAAAGGATTAATTTTGAATATATTTCAAAAGTGTTTATTTTATATTTCAAGAATAATATATGCCGATACACATACATTAAGTTCGAGATCTCAAAATTATTTGATTTACTTATGACTAAACTTTATGTAATCTTATATGTACACATACTTTTCTCAGCAGAATAATTTAAAATTTGCCAATTTAAAAAAACAAAAGTTTAGAGCCGCATATGTTACATATTTGTGTTTTAGGAATTCTATTTTATATATCAAGGAATAATAAATGACAGAGTAAAATATATAGATATTGCTGCGATAGCGTTACATTTACTTTTGGCAGAGAACACACGGGTCATTTTAACATACATAAAAATGTCAAATTTTGTAGTCACAGAATTATTTTCATAGTTTGTACAGAATTCTTAAATATACAACATGTGTGCACACATCTTTATCTGCATAAGACCATTCTAGTGACCACACCCAATCAAAGCTCAACCGAGTCAATCGTATCCACAATACTGTTGTATTACACATAACACATAAGAGATAAAAATCCTCCGACTGTTATTTCTTCATTGGTGGTGGGCCTACCATAGGAGGTGGCGGTCCGTTCATCGGTGGTCTCATATGTCCCATAGGACCTATAGGACCCATCATAGGACCCATTGGCCCCATCGGTCCCATCATAGGTGGCCTCATACCCATCATAGGAGGTGGCATCGGTCCATGCGGTCCCATCATCATCGGGCCTCCCGGTCCCATGGGACCAGCTGGATGCATACCGGGTGGTGGCATCATTCCCGGAGGTCCTTGCGGCGGTACTCCGGATCGTGTGCCAAGGCTGGAGCCGAGATTCGGCGGCGGTGGTATCGCCGCACCCTTGTTAGCCGCGAAGGGATTGGAGGCGATCTTACCGGCTTTAAAGGCGGCCGTTGTCGCATCGATCAGATGCTGGGCCTGCTCCTCCATCCATTTTTGATAAAAGTACTTCACGTTATCCTTGTGCTTGCGACCCTGGCAATGGGTCTTGCGTACGCTCGGCGAATCATGCGTCAAGTAAGTGTCACAATAATCGCAATAGTATTTCGGCATCGGTGCGTCTCTCAATAGACTCGTTGAATTTTGTTACGGCTGACTGTTTTTCTCGGCGCTGTTTGATATCACGATCACTGATTAAGCGATAGAATCTTCTAGCATTTTTTAGGTTATATGTATACACTACTGGCAGTGGCTCATTGAGAGTTTACAATGGAAGCGATAAAAACCGGAATATTGGATTGGTCAATAATTGGGTGCGAACAGCCAACCAGAGTTGCAAATGTTTTTTTTTTCTTTTCATAAATCATTGTAGGCTTGTCGAATATTTCAAATAGAAATGACTATGTGACATAGGAATTTTTTATTCTCTAAATTACGGTTAGTAACAATTAACCGGGAGCTTGAAAATTTAATTTGATGCAAGTTTTATATATTAGAATTTCGTTTATTCGTATAACAAATAAATATAATAATTTGTAGAATAAAAAATATGAATTTTATTAGCATTCAATTTTAATGAATTAATTGCGATAAAATTTTATATGTGTACGCATTGATGCAACAATTATATTTTTTCATTTATGTTTATTTTTGTAGATCATTTTTTTATATGCTTATAGTATCTTTATGAAACACTATAAGAGTATTATGTATAATTAAGTTTAGATAAGAGCAAGGGAAAAAGGAATTAAAGAAAAATTATTTTTATTATTGAAAAAATACAAAATAAATCATATATAGCAAAATAAGACTGTATTACAGTGTCAAATTAAGCTTAAAATCTATTAATTGTACTTTGTTATAATTAAATAAGGCACTATGGTAGCGTTGGACATTCATCCGAAATTCTATAAACTTGAAATTATTAATATTTTTGATCTCTTTTCAAAAGTAATATTTCAATCACCTTTACATCATCTTTCATTTGAGTAATATTAAAAGAATACACTGAAGATGTAATATTATCTTAAAATATCAGCGTATAACGCAATAAAGCATCTGGGCACCTGTTACGTATGTAAGATAGAATAGATTATGATAAAACGGAATGTGATATTGCAACGCAATGCTCGGTGCGGGACGATAAGGCTATGCGAAAATCAAGCGATATAGAAAAAAGAAATAATAGTCGCATTTGTTCAAATAATCACGAAACGAATACATAAATAGATTACACGCGTACAAATTATTCGAGGAAAATGAACTCTATATATTTACGCAGAACATTCATAGCTCATCTCATCTGACAATGGCGTAGTTCGGAACTGGCGCATTAACCGTTCCCCAGAAGAGAACAAGCTTCGTGGGATCGTGTCTGATGAAAAAGAGAAAAGGTCGATTGGCGATCAGTTTCTTTTGATTGCCGTCTCGCCGTAAAAGTATCCCGGTCGTCGCTGCGGCCTCCGTTCCTTTTTCCGTCACATCCATCTCTACCTTGTGTAGTACCTCATCGGCGAATAAACCCGGATTCACGAGATTCGCGCTATGTCGGAGATTATCTAGACCGTAAGACGGGAAATTCTTACTTTGCATGAATCTCAAAAAGTTCTCGTCTATGGGTCGACTCTGCCGTCTCTTTCTGTTCTTCGTTTTCTTCTCAGCGTTTTGGAAACGATACTTGTTCTCCTCTAAACTCACGTATCTCGTATTTTCGTGACTAATCTTCGCCGTGACTTTCTCGAGGCTATCGTTTTCCGTGACATACATCGTTCGCGATGACGTAACGTTGCGTTGTTTTTCATCCAAAACATTACGACGTGCTCTGCGAATTTTTTGAATATGAAATCCTGTGTTCCATTGCTCAATATTATAGCCGCGTTCCTTATCATCGTACCTGAAAAAATTTGCTCTCGCACCGTTACTCATACTCTGACTATTGTTATCCCCAAAATTATCCCGTGAAAAGATAAGATATTCGTTGGTTTTACTCGACAATTGTTCTGGAGAGACTTGCCGTGAAATGTGCGGTGACATATGTAAAATCGGCGCAGCTGCCGTATTTTGACCGTATCCACTCGACAAGAGACTTAAATCCGCAGCTTTCGCGTCAAATAACGAGCGTAAACCCAAACTTTGTAGCGCACTATTCAAACTCAACGTACTCGAGAGTTTCATTCGAGGGAAACCGATGATACAAGTTTGATTCTTGAGATTACTTATTAGGTTTTCGATAGTCTCAACTGTTAGTTGATCCTGAAAATTCTTTAAAGCAGTGGCTCCTTCGACTTTCGGCAGAAGCACGTACATCGACATCTAGAAATGAAAAAAAATCTTCATGAATTATGGGCTTAAGGAAAAAAATTGGCTGAGGTAAACTATTTAAAGTTATTAATTTACTAAAAATAATATGAAAAGATATTAAAAGGAATGCAGAAATGAGATATCTTAAAAATAATGAAATTTTTGGAGATATCGCAAAAATTTAGACTTTATCTCGTTAGTGAAAAATAGTTTTTTTAAAAATAAAAGTAGAAAACAAACAAATCAAAATATAATTTTTAAAAAAGTATGTCAATAGTGTGTATTATCTAAAGAAACATCTTGAAATCTTGTTAATTTAAAGATATCTCAATATTAAATTAGGGCAGCATAATATAATTAACATTCTCAGGTATATTAATATTATTTTCACTTATTACCTCTAAGCCTTTATAAGGTAGAGCCAATATTTTAACGCCTAATGATTTGTCTTCGTAAAAAGGGAAATTACCGCCATTGTACATCATATCTATCCCGATCGTATCATTTGGTTCAACGAAGAATTCTTTTCTGCAGCAGAAAATATAATATATTATTTAAAATATTGAAGGCAGAATCGTTTTCTCGATCGCCGTCGATCTAAATAAAAAGAAATATCTTACTTCTGTGTCATGCCCTCTAAGAAATGTTGATTCCATTCTCCTTTAAAATAGAGCGCCGATAACAGAATCACCATGGTCGTTGGATCTGGTACACTGTTCAATATACCATCGATCTTTCCCATCGTCCGTTCCTTTACCCAATTGTTTATTATATCTTTAGCTTCTTTGCCTTTTCTTTCAAAATCTAAATTTATTACTTCGCTCTTATATACGTCCATGCTAATCGCGCGAAATTCAGGACGAATCGGATATCCCTCCTAAAACAGGAATTAAAGAGATTCATTAAATTTATTAAAATAACATTTTAGAATTAAATGAAGAATTTTGTTATCTACATTCGCATGCTTCAATTTTAATTTACAAAAAATCTTCCATATTCAATCATTTATAATTTGGATATCATTAATATTTCGTGTGTGTGTATTACTTATATGTATATTACTTACACATTATTTACTACATATATGTGCTTAAGATATACTGAGATAAAGATATTTTTTATAGATTTAAATAATGGATTTGATTTTGATATTTCATTACACTATATAAGTATAAATTTTTATATAATTATCCAATATAACAGAAATAAAACATTGAATGTGTACCTGAACGAAAACACCACTGGCGGAATCTACGCGCGGCTTATTGCTTCCCTCAATTCTATAGTTCGCGATATCCAGCAGTTGGCCAAACGTCTGATGAACTATTTCCGAGTGTTGAGATATATCAACACCTGATTCCAAACCGAGCACCCGCGAGACTTCGTCAAAAGTCCTGCCGGCGGAACCCAACAAGACTAACGATAATGCAACAGCAATACTAAGTGGAGAGAAAATGACGTTTTCACGTTGATTAGCCATTGATGTGTCTTTAGTATTGTATATCGCTCTATTCAAGTCCAAAGAGAACTTCATAAGACCTCTGGATATAATATTGTTCACCTAAAATCAACGATACATCGACAATGTATTTTTATACAAATATTTCAGAATCAATGGAAAACGAACATATAATTATTCGTTTCTTTAATTGATATTTTCAAACAACAATATATGAGAAAATTTTTTAAAAGAAGCATGATGCCTCTCTCTCTCTCTCTCTTATTTAGAACGTGACGCTGTTATTTCTACAGATTGTATATCCTTTAAAATGTAATTCATAAAAATTTACAATTAATTTTATTTTCACAACAAATTCTTATTGCATGCAAAAATAACGTGCGAATAACAAACCGATAAAAACTTACATGATTATCCCAATTTTCCAATAATGGATTAATTGTCGGATTAGCTGTCGGACTCACTGAGGGATAAAAGGGTAGTTGAGTTGTAGAATTAATTTGTGCCGTTTCTCGAATCGCAACGCTGTATCGCGGAGCGGACTCTTGATTAGATTGTTGGATCTGAACTGTCTGACTATTGCTGACTGTTTGTAATGCAGGATAATTAGCAGGTTGCGATCCTGTGACAGGTGCACGACCCTGGTGGTATTGATCCGGATAGACGATCTGACCACCAGCCAACACCAGAAGACCAAACATCAACCACATTCCTGCCATGCTTTCGAGTATCTACAAGAAAGATACAGGTGTTTGTAATATTGATTTTCTAAAACGACGATAAATAAAAAAAAGAAATTGATAAAAATATATTCTGTAACATTATGAAAATATTAATTAATCTTCCTGCGATATCAGAGGAATTAGTTTAAAATTTTTTTAATTTTCTATATTGCTTTTTGTTCATCTTTTTACATCTTATATAGATTTAAATGATTCGATAAAACGATTAGATAATTTCGCAGTAAGTCGTTAAAACTATTTATATATATATATATATATATATATATATATATATATATATATGTCTTTCTTTTCAAAATACAGCGATAGCGGAATTAGAAAGAGATAATTACTAGCTTGGAACTATGAATATACAGTTGGCGTTCATTGCAAACAATTAACGTAGGGGAATCTCGTAAATATAATAACATCTAATGACATGTAGTTCACATAATTGCTCACATCCTATACACGTGTAAGCGAGCGATAAATACCATTATATCATTATTATTTGCAAATGCGATAACAATGATATTTCATATCATTGCCAATGATATTATAATATATAAAGCCAAGAATAACGAAATATGATCGGTGATTATAAAAGAGGCTCAAGAGACAAAAATGTATTATTGTTGTATCGTTGTGTATAAAATATATACGCTTTTTCGCATTTCTAACAATAAATGACATTCAAAATATCATCGATTTTTTTTTATCATAATCAATTATACCCCAGACGCATTTAGCTAATTATAAAGATAGATGAGACTAATGAGACAAAACCAGTCAGGAAACATATTTTGATAGATATATCTACAAACAGGAAATATGCGCAAAAAGCTCGCATTCATGTTAATCAGACTAATAAACATCTTCATTGATTTATTTATTATTTATTTTTAATTTAATTTATTACTTTTATATTTAAGTTAGTTATTTATTTTTTCTAATCTATTCGAGCAAATTAATATTATGTCTAATAATATTTTTAAAACGTAATTTTAAATTGTTTTCAAATATCTTAAATAGAAATATATAAGATGTTTCGGGGAATAAATATTTAACATTTTAATATTAAAAATATTAAGGAGTAAGAACAGGGTATGAGTTTTTGCTAAGAAATAATGAGAGTGATATCGAAAATTTGTCTTAAAGTTTTTGCAAAAGACAGAACATCAGATAAGTTAGATATTCTGTATAATTGATGAGGTATATAATCTTAAGTGCATACCAAGCGCAGCCACGAGAAGATGATTATCTAATTTTATTCAGTGTCCATCACGCTAATAGTTTAACGATCATTCATCTAGCGTTCAACGTAAAACTATTTATTCTATCGTAATCTATCGTATTTGTCAAACATATTCTAACATCGATTAGGCTGCCTAGAAAAGATACGATTCATCCATCTTTTATATAATTCACTGCAACGAATATTGTAAAAAGAAGAACAAATTAAAAATAATTTATAGAAATAAATATTTCACAGAATAATATATAAATACATTGCAATAGAAAAAATGTTTTTCAAAGTAAAAAAGAAATCCGAATTAATTTGAAAAAAAAAAAAAAAAAAAGGAATTGTATTCATTGGGATAATATTCTGTTTTCGAGTAGTTTTGCATTGAATATTTTTTTGTCTGGAACGTATAATGAATCAATGTCAATGTCAATCATCAATGAATTTACAATACTTCTGTTGTACTCGTTAACATTGGGACAATGCAGCTATGTGCTAGGAATAACCCAACGCCTTTAAGCCCGTCAGTAAACACCTAACACGTTAAAGACGCGATTGTAAAAGCATCACATACAACACCGTTGGAAATTCCCAAGGGAGTGGCAGACACGTACCATAGATTAGGGTTCAACCGCATAAAAACATTCTATGCGGTTTTTTTTTTAAGCCACTTCCCCAAGATATCTTTTGATCCCCGATAAGAACGCTCTAATATGAAAATATCCTAATACGAATGATTTTTAAGATCATAGATACTATATATGATGTCCGACAAAATTGCTATTTTACCTTTATTCGTGATTTTTTCTTTTTATTATTAAGTTGAAGACGATTACGTACCTTAACAAAAATTTACGACTTACGTAAATGATAAAATTTACGTAAATTAAGCAAAACAAAGATATTTTTAAAATAAAAATTATGCGAGCAACAAAATTTTATTCTTTGGAATAATTTTTAAATATGATCTTCTAACAAAATTATTTATTCAAATATCAATTACAAGGATTTAATTGATTAATTTAATATCGCATGATAACCAAGTTTCAATAAAAGATAATCTCTTGAAGAAAATTTTTTGCTGATGCAAAAGACCAACTCGATTAAGAAATCCGTAACTGAAAAAAAAAAGGAACAATGTTTAAAGGAAAAACCCTGCATATATATAATAAAATAAAATAATCGAAACTAATTTTCCCGATATCTTTCGTAGGAATGTATTTTATCGAATGTCATGCTGATGTAGTATATGTGATAATATACGATGTAGCATATGTGATGCAGTATACAAGAATAGTGACGTTTCTGATAGCTGGAATTCCCGCCTTGGAAGTCAAATAACGATGAGCTATTTTCACGATTATGTTCAATCAGTCGAATCCGTTTTTTTCGCGCTTATCTGACAGTTTTGTTGATATTTATATGTATTTCCCATCGCGTAACTAGATAATATGTGCATTATCCAATGACATATATTTTCCGCGTGTCATGAAATCTCATAACTCTCATGTTATAACAAAGAAAACACAATAAAATTCACGGTAATTGTAAAAATAAATCATAAAACAACCATCAATTGTGCTATTGATACAATTTTTGGATATTAAATGTACGCAATTACAATCTTTATGCTCATTCGTTAATATATAAAACGCAATATTTATCATAATTCTTTTTCGTATAAACATTGAAAGTTGAAAACTCAGTAAAATTATACCGGCTTCAATATCTTTATTTATTTATTTATTTTACAAACTAAGTTCGATGAACCAATTATTTTCATTTTAGCTGTTTTTCTAAGGAACTTTACTCTAAAATTTTTCATTAATAACCATTAAAAAATTAATCATTTTAATTAAAAAGCTACGTTACTTAATTATAGAGCAATCAATTATAATCAACAGTCCAACAGTTAACGTGCATCAAGTTCAAAGAGGCTATTAATGGCATAAGAATTAGCATTTCGAAACTAAATTAAATTTGCGATATACTTATTTTATCCGATTTTTCTTTATTTTTATTTTACTATAACTATAATTTTTACTTAACAGCTCTCTTACTTTATTATAATCAAATTTCATTTTTTTTTTAAATATCTACTATTCTCAGTTATCAAAACGTCACTTTTAAACAGGATTTGATCTTATCCCGAAGGTCATATGTGAAAGTATAGTCAGCATAAATAGCTTATCACATATTGCATTTTTTATATCTTCTTCAATTTGTATAACACGCTAAATAAATAATAGTAATATAAAGTAAAACTATACCATATGTCATCATCAACTCTCAAAAGAAACGCTTTTCATTAATTACGGTCGATGGTAATTATTAATTGTTATGAAATTTGGCACTTATTATGAAATTCAAAATAATTACCTCAGTAATTATCAAATCTTCGCAATTCATGTATAAAAAAATAATGTATTTATAATTACAGATTACGACAACTCATAATTGATTAACGGAAGGGGGATAATTGAATTAACTATTAAGTGACAAAACAGGCAGATAAAAGCCAAGGCGCAAATTTATTATTGTTAAATTTTATTAAAATTGCGAAAATGTACGTTTCGGATATTAATAAAATTTAACAATAATAAGTTCGCGCACCGATACCCCCGCCTTGGCTTTTATCTGCGAAATTTTCCCACTTAATTGATATTACTCTGAGGCTACTAATGTTATTATTGAATTAATTATTCTAGAAAGAAAGGACCCGCGCGTTACGCAAAATCTTTCTCACGAAGAATATATACAATAGTATTAATTAATACAATTTATAAAGATATATTTAATTATTGTTTTCATCACTAATATTTCATCACTACTCATTCTATTAATGTTTTTAAACCAATGGTTGATACAAAATTATTTTAAGAATGAAATAAAATATATATATAATCTAAAGATTTTATATTTCATAAACATTTCGAAGCATTAATATATAATTAATGTTATATTAAGAAAATTAATATAATTAATTAAGATAGAGTATTTCTATCGTATTTAATCTCATTATATTTCTTTTAAATCGACAAAACTGGAGTTTTATTTAACACGTATCTATACGTGTAAAAAAGCGTCGGTAAAAATGCATTCTCGATATTCTTCGACGATAATATCCTTTTCAAGGCAAAAGGGAATATAATTAAGTGACGATTGACACCCACCTGGAGAAAGCACGACGATACAATCCTCGTAAAGTCCTCGAACTGTGCGATTCTCTCGATCGATTTACCGCTTGAACGCAGGACGCTACGACGTTACAATGTCCTCTAGATATGGGTCAAGTTCAATCTATTCTTCACGTTGCGAATGCCGAATGTCATATGGACATGATAATTATCTCGGAAATTGGCTTTGAAAACGAAGCTCTTTACCTCTACGCTTTAAATTGCCGTCGAACAAGTCTTACTCGTAACACGTGTCGCGTGAGACACGCGGATACTAACCGGGCATCGGTCTCGTCGATCTCTTTTATTGGTACCCAGGTTGACGATAATAGCGCAGAGTCGCAGAGACGCAGAGAGATGTGGAGAGAGATGCGAGCGTGGCGCGAATACCACCGTATAACTGGACGAGGCTCGACGACACTGTGACTCAACAATCTCGCTTACGCTTTAAGCATAGTTGACACGATACTTTCCTTCCGCTGACTTTTGTTTATATAAAAGTGTCCTGGAATAATTATAACAGTTAAAGAAAAAAATAATTTTGCGTACAAGACGCTAATAGTGAAAACATCTTAGAGTGAGAATAATGTGCTAAAAGTATAAATAAATAGATAAATTTGGGATAAACTGGATGCATATTATAACTCAGCACTCTCTTTGAGATTACCTTATACTTTTATATATTTATATCAATCATCGTCTTGCATAATCCATCTACTTTATATTCATGCAGGCACCCTGGTAAAGGCAGAATGAGGGCGCACAAGGAACATTTATTATCGGGATGTGTTACGTGTACTTGCGACAGAGACCAGTTTTCCTGCAAATCATATGTTAAATGTTAGATCCTAATATCATAACAGATAATAACATAGAATACATCATACGGGATATAAAATGTTGTCCGCAAGTATAAACTGCTCGGATGTGAAATAAGTATTCGGTCGAATAGCTGATCGAGCATAGTCGCGATTAATATCTCATTGAGCACACAATATGTATTAAATGTATTTTCAATATTGATTGTTCATTAATTGTGCAATTGATTGTAAAAATAATATTTATTTAATGTTTATTAATTATTTATTCACATGAAATATTCCTTCGACATAGCAAATGTTAATATAAATATTTTTTTAATGATTAAAAAGGGACCTCAATCCACTATTTTAATGTTTACAAAAATATCTTTCAAAAATTTTTTTAAACATTTTCAAAAATATTGTCTGCTCATTGAGACACGATCTAATAATTTAATTAAATTATTTTAATTTGTAACTGTTTTAATGTCGCTTATCAACTATATTGTATCGTTTAAAAAAAAAAAAAAAAAAAAAAAAATTTGAAAATTAAATAAGATACGCATCGATTCGCGGTAAAATATTTTTTGCGGAACATAATGATTGCATCTTTGAGTCATACATTTCAATTATTTATTTTGTGTAGATTACGCTTGGTTGATTATATGTATCATACGATGAGTGTCTCGTGTAATTATTACGCGTGATATGGCAAACAAAAATTTATGGTTCTGTATCAGCGCGCTTCATTGTATTCTCGTTTCCGCTCATTTTATGTCTTTCTGAATAGACCGAAAAGTTCGCCATTCCCAGAATTGGAATTAACAATGAGCGACATATTTTTATTACACGTAACGCGTCATAGATAAACGAGATTCATCGGAATACATCTACCTTTCATGTAAAAATATCAATTTATTGGAAAAAAAATTAATTAAAAGAATTAATTTTTATTATAAAAACTAATTATGATCTCTTTTTAATATTGGATATATAAAGAGGTCGCAATGAATAATGATCTCTTTACAATGATTTTCTCTGAAATAAAAATCGACGTTTTATATATACGTCTAAAAATATATTACAATCTGATATATATCAAAATATATATTAATTTTTCAGGTGTACCTTTCTAGTGTATATGTGTGTGTATTGTGTAGATACACGTCTTTTGTATGTTTTTTTAGATGCAAAAACGTAATAAAAATTTGTCTATCAATTTCTTAATTTTTGTATATTAAATGTACAACAAAAGGCACATACATATATATAATTTTATAAATAGTTCTCATAAAATCGTTGTGTATGTGTGTTTGGGTCTTTATAAGAATATCGTATTTATATTGTTGAGAAAATTAAATTAACTTTATAAAATCAATGGATTCTGTTCTAAATTCTTAAATGCGCGCCCGGCAACAAAATCAAATTTTCCGATTAGGTAAAGATCACTCCAGAATTATATATTAATCTTATCTCTATGATAAGATCATTGAAAAGAACGCTTTTATTATTAGAAGCGGGCAATACAGAAATAAAATATGTAAACATTTCATTGGACATATATTTTGATATAAATTTTAGGAATATTAAATAGACATGGAAAGCCGGAAAGACTGTGAACCGGAACTAATAGGTTTTGGGACTCCTCAATACACTTAACAAAACGAACTATACAATCGAATGCATTAATAAAACTTTTTTTTTCATTACATTAAATAAACGCACTCACCGACTCTTTTCAATATCTACGAACGTGTATAGTAATTGAATCGTGTAATTATAACTGATATATTTAAGCGAAAGAATGCGCGCTTAATTGTCGGACAAATTTCATCACACGGGAATTATTACACGTCTCTCTATAGCATTAAAATTATATTCTGTTTTAATTAATAATTGCATACAAATGAAAATGTACATATAAATAAAAATATATTAATGATTTTTCAGTATTACCAAAGACTGACAGCGCTCTATCGAAACGAACAGCTGATGTGCCCAAATGGCGGGACAAATATACTGCGCATGCGCGATAGCATGAGCCGCGCTCAATTCAATGAACTTTATCAGGACTTTCCTATACTATCCTGTAGAAAAAAATCAGGGCCAGAATTTAAACAGTAAAGTGGAAATAGTTGCGAATTATTTATTCTTCCTTTAATTTGTAAAATATTGTATATATCTAGTTTAAATTAAATAAAGTCAATATTTTTAGCTACGATACTAAATACTATGGACCAATCAGCGAATCTCTGACAAAGATAGCGATTCACCCATAGACATATAGTATATCTAGATCGAGTGTTGAGGAGCCGAGGTGCACGTAGACAAGGACATACTCTATTTCGTGGCCCTATTGCGTTCTCTCTCGCTCGCACGTAGCATGACGAAAGAGAGCGCTATGCTACGTGCGAGCGAGAGAGAACGCATGGGGCACGAAACAGAGTATATCCTTTTCTACGTGCATCTTTACTCCAATTCCTTAAATAAAGGCAAACGCTCGGTCTAGATATACTATGTTTATGGTATCAACAAAATAGTTGATCGACGAAAGAAAATCCTGATGTGTGGGACCCTGTTTAATCCTTTTCGAAAGTTATTTTAAAAATTTTGAAAAATTCCTTAAGAACATGAAACAAAATGTAATATTCACAAATTATATTTATTTATCTATTTATTTACATAGGTAAACTTAACTCATCGTCTTCCGCGAGATCCCGCCAAAACTAAGACGTCCGTCACATACACGTGACTGTAAACGTCATTGACATTATGTCACACGTGCGCAAAAAATCTGGCCCGTCTAATAGCGTTTTCGAACGGATTTTAATCCATCCCGGATCAATTAATCACTATTTTAAATCACTACTATAAATTCCTTTATTGGCAATGATCTTATATTAATCAATTTTGGATCGATCAAACCTGTTTCATTCGAAAATGTTATAATAATTAACAACACTGCCGGAAGGAGAAGAAATTAAAATCCTCGCCGCGAACGCACACTCGCGGTAGACGAGCGCACTATTAGCGGTGCCACAGTACTACTTACTATTACGTTTCCCGCCAACATAGCAAAGATGTCGGCGCTCGTGTCGTTTCCCGCCAAGCCCCCGCGGCAACCTCGACGACACGGCGGAGCGAAGTTTTTGTATGGCGGTATAAGAGAGTTTTCCCCGCGGTTTGTCGTCTGAGCTCTCCTTGGCTGGAAATTACGGCGCGGAAGATGGGGCAGTCGGACGATATCGAGGATTCGACGTACAGTCAGCACCAGGATCTCTGCCAGAAGCTGAATATGGACGCGACCGCCGCGTCCGAGGCCTGGAGATCCTACGAAACTATCCGACAGAACTACACTCTCGAGGTGGCATTTACCCTAATAATAAACTACTAATCTCTCGGCACGACAATTAAAATGCGTTTATTATAAGATTATATGACCCTTCGATGCGCCAGAACGATACAATGTTTCGCGACACACTCGGACGACGATAATACAACTACTTTGAATCACCGATGTTCCGCGCGAGAAAGAAAGAGAGGAAGCGGTCAATGTCGAGTGATTTTCTATACTACGCATTTGCGAGGATTTATTTAAAACGCAATTGATAAAAATATAATGCGTTATAATCTCGGAGGGTTGTGTTAAAGATATTCATTGGCATTTTTTTTTTTTTTTTTAATACTTTATATATTTTTAATTGTAAATATTGTCATGTATACATAAATTCTAATACTTCAAAATTTCTTACTTTAAACAGTAATTTGGAGAATCTTATTAATTTTTTAATAATAATGACAATTCTTTTCCCTTTGCTTTGTTCCCTAATAATATATTAATATATTTCATCAGTCTGAAAAACTTTTTTTTTTTTTTTTTTTTTTTTTTCTAGGGTGATCAGTTGCACTGGATAGGATGTGCATTGTATGTAGCTTGTAGAAAGTCCTCCACACCTACAGTTGGGAGAACAGGTGCTAATGTGGAAGGCAATTGTGTATCGCTGACACGCCTTTTGCAATTGTGTAATCTCCCATTGATACAATTCTTTACAAAGAGTAAGTCATGGGCGGATATGGCTAATATGCCGCAAGACTTTCGTACCAAGATACAAAAGCTAGAAGCAAATTTCTCAGTATCTATGGTCATATTTAAAAAGTACCAGCCAATATTTACCGATATATTCAAGGATCCAAGAGAGGATATCTCTAGACCGCCTAGATCTAGAAGGCATAAAGCAGTACCCTGCACACCTACCAGAGTTTTTGAATTCTGTTGGACATTATTTATATGCATAAAAGGTGCAATTCCTGATATCTTGGATGATCTTGTTAATTCTTACCATCTTTTATTGGTCTGCTGTGATCTTATATATAGCAACGCTCTGTTATCTAACAGAAAAGATTTACTGAATCCTAACTTTCCTGGCAAGTATTTGTTAAGTTAGTTTTAGAATAGACACATGAATTACATTTTATGATACAGCAAAAATAATTTTACATATCTACATATATTTTATTTTTTTGACTTATAGGCTTGCCAGCAAATTTCAATGATGAAAACTATACTCCACCGCAAACAGCAGACTGCATTGTTAGCTTATTGTGTGAGCGTCATGAAGCAATTCCTGTTGAAGCTAAAGTTATAAAGGAATATTGCATGAAAAATTATATAAACAAGTTGTTTAACGAAAAAATCCTACGTGGTGATCAATCAAACTTCTCTGGAATATTAGAGGCACTGAACTTTGATGGCAACAACAAAGCTGTTAGTAAAGCTTACGAGCAGCGTGTGTTAAGCATTGGGGACTTTGATGAAAGAATTTTCTTAGGTAAAATTGTTATTTAATAATCATTAGAAAACAATTTCTTTGTATATCAATATTACACACACACACATACACACAAATTATATAAGATGATTAAGAAACATATATATGAAGAATACATGCATTACCATAAGCTTGCGTTATAATCTTGCATGTCCTGTACTAGCTTTTATATCGCTTTTATAAATATTTATGTAAATAGTTAAAAACCTATATGCTGTGTGATTAATAATTATTTGCAATTTTAGTCATGCTAAATTTTCATGTAAATTATATTTTATATTTTTCCTTTTTTTTCTCTTTTTAATAAAAATTTTGTTTTATTATAAATATTAGTGGCTCTTATAATATATATATATATATAATACATAATTTATACTTTTTTTTTTTTATAATGAAGCTATCTGCATTTGTAGATTGATAATGTTTCTAGTTGAAAAAAAAGAAATGTTCCTAGTAATTTATCTATTTTAAGTTATTGTATTTTTTCTTTTAAAACAAATTTGTGTCTCTGCTTTGTCGTGACTGTGCTTTGTAGCGGATTGGAGGAGAGTAAATTTGAGCATCATATCAAATTTGGATATATCTGGCCAAGATACTAGTAAGCATGTCCAATTTGCTAAATATGTAATTTTAAAAGGTGGGATATAAAAATTCAGTGAGATAAAAAATTCTTATATTTTGAAAAGGTACTTTTATTTAAGTGATTAATCAAATTAATTTTTTTGGGTTGTATTAATTCCACAGTTTTTAAACAAAAAGTTTGCAATTTCAAACAAAAATGCGATTTTCTAATTTTTAATTTTTTTTAAATTAAATTACAAATGCTAATTCTATTAATATTAATATATAATTTGTTTCAGGCCATGATGCTAATGAAAACATTGGTTCTCCTATGCAAATAAACATTGACGATTTTCATGAAAGATTGCAGATGAAAAGGGAACAGCATGCTGGAGTAAGTTTTAAGAAAAATACTATTTCTATTTTATCTAAGAAATGTAATGCATTTTTCTAAGTATAATGTGTATTGCAAACTTGATTTTTTTTATAGCATATACAGTATCTAGTACCTGCTACACCATTGACTAACCGTAAATATCTTCGATCAAAGGATATGTCTAATATAACACCGGTGACAACAGCAACTCAAAGTGTCATTAAATTGCAAGCTCTGATAGCTGGGCAATCTACTCCAAGCGAAGGCCTATTACAAATGTTGAGCAATTGTTCTCAAGATGTTAAATCTTCAGTTGAGGCAAAAGTTAAACAGATTGGTGACCAATTTTGTGCAAATTACAATAACAATGTAAATGATGTTTCGACATCCGACTTTGGAAAGAAACGTCTTGTCATGGGACAAACCCTATTCTACAAGTTACTAGAAATGATTTTAAATGACGAAAAGCGTAAAAAGCCGAATGACGACATAACTGTAAGTTGACATAAATTGTGAATATATCGAGAAATTATTACAGTTGTACATGTTTATATATTAATATTTGTCTGTTACAGAATCTCCTTGTGAATGAAGTCTTCATTCAATGCCTGTTTGCTTGTTGTCTTGAGATAGTTATTTATTCATACAAGAGTAATGACAAAAAATTTCCATGGATATTAAAGGCTTTAAATCTAGATGCATTCTATTTTTATAAAGTTATAGAAATTATAGTAAGAGCCGAGGATCAATTATCACGAGACGTTGTCAAGCATTTGAATCAGATCGAGGAAAAGATTCTAGAGTCTCTGGCTTGGCGGAGTGACAGCCCTCTTTGGCAAACGATCGAATCCCTACCGGAAGATGTGCCGAGTTGCGAGGAAGTTTCCTTACCTGGCACTTTGGAAAGTGTCGATCCAAATGCACCTGGCCAACCCGTGTTAAGACGGATTGCTCTAGATCGGGATCGTACTCATTATGACATTCAACAGAGTCCAATTTCGTCCGCTTCGGAAAGGTATAACATTTCACATATTCAGTCAACTAAAAGGATAAGAAATATAGTTAAAAAATTTCAAGTTTTTTTCAGAAGTTAGAATTGTATGAATGTACATTTATGATCCATAAAAAAAAATTATTAATTAATTGTGTTACTGAAAGTCATTTAATAAATTTGAGGATATATGTATAATTGTAATTGCTTTATATGTAATAATACTACATAATAATACATTATAATAACAATTATTAAATTTTGTTTTCTTTGAAAATTAATCTATTTGCAAAATAATTAGAAATATTATAGAAATCAAATTTATATCATCATTATTGTTTATTTAATTAAATTCTTCATCAAGGAAGATATATGTATATATATGTTGTGTATTGTGTTTAGATTTCAGTCTCCTATCGCAGCATCTGGTATAGCAAAGAAGCGATTATTCCCTGAGACTAGAGTTACCGGTCAAAGTGTTTTAAGAGTCGGACAAAGTGTATTATCTTCTAACAGAGGAATGTTAATAGATAGCCAAAGAATACTTTTGGTACCCGATCAAGCTGCCGTTTCGAGAGCGTCAGGCACATCAGCTTCGAATAATCCCACTATACAAGTTACACAAGGAACGAATAGAGATATAGCTAGACCGAGAAGAACAGGTTCTGTGGCGTTATTCTTTCGAAAGTTTTACAATCTTGCATGTGTTCGCATGCAAGATTTGTGCAATTCGTTGGAAATATCGGACACCGATAAGAAGAAGATATGGACGATTTTTGAATATTCTATCAAAGAACGTACCGAGCTAATGAAAGATCGACATCTCGATCAAATCTTAATGTGTGCAATTTATGTGATATGTAAACTCGTGAAGATGGAAAAGAACTCATTTACCGAAATTATGCGCTGTTATCGTCTCCAGCCGCAGGCAGAGTCACATATATATAGATCGGTGCTTATAAAAAAAATTTCAAATGACGGAGATCCGACAGCAAGTAGTAGTAACGAGAGATCGGAAGATAATGGTACTTTAGTAGAGAATGTAACTCCGCCGACTCCGTCAAATATGGCTGGGACATCGCAGAACTTTGATGGAGAGGAACGAGGCGATTTAATTAGATTCTACAATAAAGTATATGTGCCACAAATCAAAGAATATGCGAATAAATTTGGATCAGCTCGCGGTAATAATATCACGAATCTCTCGTTAAGTCCTCTACCAAAAGGAAACGCGTCTACTAACTCTCCAGTGAGGCGTGTTACCAATAGTATTATGACGCGTACTCTAAATCCGAGGGCTATTACTGCATCACCAGCACCACAATTAAGTTATTGCTTCAGTCGTAGTCCTGCTAAGGTAAAATTGATTTTGATCTAAATTTAAGTTTTATCTCTTTAATTTCTAGATCTTTGAGGTACTAAAATTTGATCTTTTCTCATCTTTATATATATATATATATATATTTTTTTTTCCTTTTTCAGGATTTAGAAGCTATTAATAAGATGATGATATCTGTCGATGCGAAAAAGAGCGTAGGAAAGCGATTACTTTCCGATGATACGGATATAGAAATGACAGAGGGTACATCTCCTAAAAAAACTGCGACCTTTGTCGCGCGAAAATTAGAAAATATTATTGGAGAACGACGAACGCAAAATCAATAAGCGCAATGTGGTAAAATAATAATGTCAATCATAACTTACAAGGACGAAAATTTGTTTGATCTGCTTATTTGCATTTGAATTGGCTTATTAAAAACAAAGAAACATACCTACACAAGACAGATGATTTAATTTTTTGTGCAGTATAAATTTGAGTCAAATGTTATTTCTCAGGTATAGTCATTCTAACAAATTGGAACTCAATATAAAGTATCATTCACATTATATGCTGTATGCTGTAATGTTTGTAATTTTATTTAGTGTAAAGTCAGAATTCAATTTCCAGTATTGTTGGGGTTGACTTTTATTGTACCAGAGTAGATTTCTTTTTCTTTTTATTTTATAATTTACTGAACCAAATTGTCTTTCAAATCGTATACTGAAATCTGGAATACAAAAATGTATAAGGGATTAAAACTACGAAACATGCATAATTGCATTTTCCATGTTATCATTAATATACAATCTTTTAGAATTAATTGAAAACATAAACATCGTGATTTTTAAAATTTGTTTATTGTTACTTCTCGATCATGATTGTTACATAAAATTATCTTTATGTAGTAAAATTGCATATCTATCATATATGTTATAGTGATAATTAGTGTATATAAAATTACCGGTTATTCTGTAGAAGTATTAGCCAATGATTTTATATAATAATCAAAATAATCACTTTTTCAGGATAACGTACATTTAAATAAAAAATTATTTAAATAGGAGAAAGAACATTAAATAGGAAATTTGCAAAAAGAATATAATAGTATTATCGTGACAATAAATTATAACTCCCACTATGATATATGGGCTGGCTCACTATCATCAACAAATATTTTAATGGTAGACTTTTTTAGACTAGATTAAAAAAATTCAAAATTTATTTTGCTTAAATAAAAATTTGATTAATTATTTTTTATTGCTATTAATATTGGTTATTTATGTTAATTAAATATTAAATAAAAATTTTATACAGACTTCACAGAATATAATATTGTATTATTTATATTTATATTTAAAACTTAATCTCTTAGAAATTTTTTTATCCCTTATGATTGAAAGACTATATTGATAAAAATTCAACATTAAAATAATTATCATTTTTTTATTTTTGAGCTATAATATCTGCCATTAAAATATTATTCAGTTATGGTCGAACAACTCATATATACATAAATATTTTGAATTTGTAAAATAAGTTAAATAAAAAAATATATTATAAATAGTTTTTGTTTTTAATTGTTATAATTAAA
The DNA here is from genome assembly GCF_030449975.1 of Polyergus mexicanus. Lineage (NCBI taxonomy): Eukaryota > Metazoa > Arthropoda > Insecta > Hymenoptera > Formicidae > Polyergus > Polyergus mexicanus. Next base: position 8,685,261 of record NW_027223325.1, read on the forward strand.
ACTCGTTGATTGTATGATGTCTTGTAAAAGGATAACCTAGTCAATATTTGTGAAACATTTCATATATATCTTTCATACACTGGAAATTGTTCTGACTCTCAAGTGGGTATTTTATGACTCGTCAGTAAAATCATTAAGTTTTTATTTTTTGTTTTGCAATCAAAACATATACAAGATTTATAAAAATATAGTTGCAGCCATACTTGATAGAAGTAGTTATTTTAACAATAGATTTAAGTTCACCATGGGAAAAGCAACAAGTATATACTCGCAGTAAATACAAATATCAGTGTTGGATGATATCTGATTAAATTTACTTTTTTTTTCTTTTCTTTTTTTTTTATATAAGAGAAGAATATAGATTCAATGTAATAATTGGACCTAAAATCACAATTATATTTATCAGACAAGCGTATCTTGTATTTCAAAATGTAAATTATTTGTATTTTTTGAAATTTAGTTTATCAAAAGTTAGAAAACTTTAAGTAGATGTATAAGTATTTCTAAATTCGATTCTCTATGATCTCATTAATTTGCCATTTATTATCGAACAATGTATAAAATGAAACTTACGAAATAAGAATGAGAAAGACAATTATTATATTTATTGCATTGAAAGAACTTTGTAACTTGAGCTTAATATAATTGAATATTAATCGCAAATTGAATACTGATACTTTAATGTAATTGAATATAAATATTCGTTATGCATGAGATGATTATGTGTTGCTTATTTTTGTTTGCATTATTATTCTATATAGCAGTATTGTCTACATACTTTGGTTATTATCGTGTTTTATTTTTTTTATCGATCACAGTAAAATATGTACAAGAACACTGTTTCGTTCAACAATCTTTGTCTTTTTTCTTTCAAATCAAAATATATATATTGTATTTTTAAAATAAGATTTTAAGAAGAAAGAACAGATGAAACTTTTTTATTGTGATTTTATTTTATTATTTATTATTATTTTATTATGATTGTATATGCGACTAATGACAATTATTTCTGACATAATTTTCCTTATAAGTAGTATAAAAAAACCTTTTATACATATTATATATATATTGACATATAATGATCTGCTCTTACAGCTTTTTTATATATATACAAATCATACGCAGAAATGAATCAGCGATATATTATATTTAAAAAATGTAACCTTCTTTTTTATAAAAAATGCACACTATTTATACTTAAAATTTTATTATAAGAATATATTATACAGGGGAATATATGCACACACACACACATAAAATTTTACAATCTATTTCTATATATTGTAAAATATTCATGCTTTATGCTTTGCTTAATATTAAAAAATTACATACACATAATATCTTTTATGAATTAAGTCTTTATTAGTCAAAATCAAATTCAAATCTTATAATAACAATTCTCGTTTGCATTTTGCGTATAAAATATATTACAATATGTATATATACACAAAGAAAATTCCTATATATTTAAGATAGGCCTCACGCCTAGCTCGATGTTCGCGCGCGAGTATTTATTATATATATGTGTATATATATATATATATATATAGTACATTTGTGAACATACTATATATATTTATATATACGATGTATGTACATGGACATACTATGCATATTTATATATATAATGTATGTATTTAGACATTCTTTACACAAATCATGCATAATACATTAAGTTTTAGAATTATCCAAGTATGATGAGTATGTAAATTATATATTATACAATTTGTACGCTGTGAACATTGAGTCATTAATCAAGGATCATTAAAATATGTTGCTGACTGCTGAAGCAATGTCTCCCGAAATTCTCACGAATTTATTTACAAAGGATAATGAGCGAACGAGAAATCAAACTTCTGACTATATTTTTACGTATTTTTCCAATGAAATCGTCGAACTCAATACCTCACAATGATATATTGGCACAAATGTCGGATGGTTCAATTCGCGCGATAAGAAGTCCTTTTCTGTCCATTACATCTATGTTATGTACATAATACAGAACAAATACAGCTTATCAATTATTAAAAATATCGAAAAACAATATTTCATGATTCATTATATTTCAAAATATAATGACTCGGTATATAATTATTCCTCTTTCTAATTAAATCTCCCAATTAACAATCACTTCGTAACTTCAATGACAATATATCAAAATCTTATAAATGCTATATTGCTACATATTTGCAGTGTGACATTAATCTTTAACATATTAAATCTGCATAGTATCAACTAATTATTATTATACGATGTTATATGTGAAAAATCACAAATATTTTAAAAACTTCTATTATATGTCATTTAATATAAATTATATTTGTAATCTTTTTAAAATCAAACATGATTATGTAATTGATGCAGTATACAATAGATTCCTATATTTGATAAGTCATGGACATTTTTATAAGAATTTACAAGCATTAGAATTTTCATTTACAAGTAGCAAAATATATACATTGTACCATATTATCTTTGCTAACACTTTAAAAATTTGATTTTTGAAGAGAAATAATGATTCACTGATGCTCCAATAATTCTTTTTATGAAGATAGAAAGAATTATTAGCTTTGCTATTCTGAATCTTTTAATCGGCTTTATCTTCCACCAAAGAAACATCTGGATATTTTGGAAAATCTACAGCATCAACAGGATTTTTAACTTTGAAACTAGGAAATAATCCTGTCATGCTAGTTCTAGTATTGTACCCTTTGGAGAAACCATCCCAATGATTACCAAAAACATCAATCAAGTCTCCGATCTTCAATTCTAGCTCCCCGTTCTTCCTCGGTTTATGATCTAAAATAGCTACATGGGGATGCGGATTTTGTCCCCCGTAATAATATATATCGTCGAGGGATGTAAATCTATCGTATGCATCCACATAGAAGGTTTGCATTAACTCATACGCGACACGACACACCTGAGAACTGAACGTGCACACTAAATAATCGCATTCGGATAAAAGGTGAATATCGATAATTATTCCTTGTAACGAAGTATCTGAATATCGCTTTGCTACAGACGCTGTCTCGGCGATGTCCGGATCACCTATTATTTCGTAATTTGTATAACGTTTTCTAGCTGTTGTTATCACTTTTGGATCATCACTAGCTATAAAGACCCTCTTTATATCTGGCTTGGTTTCAAGCTCATCAAAATACTGTTCCACTTTAGTCATATATTCATCTATATCATGATAAGCTGCCTCCGTACCTACTTTATCAGTCCTACGTACATGAACACCAACAATAGGTTTCTTAAAACCAAGTCTCTTTTTTGCCTTCTCTAATGTTCGTTTCACATGATCCTGAGGTCGCATCAAGTATTTCAATACCTGTCCTACCCACCAAACTAGAGGATGACCATGAATCTTCTCTAATCTTGGCGCTAAGTCGGCAGGTACACTAGGTGGCTGAAACCTTGGTTTTGGATAAACATTGTCTACTATCGGCAAGGATATTACTTGTTTAGAAGGATCACCAGGCCAATTGGAATGTGAAACACCTGTTGTAGATACGCAAGTATTGCTGAGAGGTTTGAATACAGATTCCCAGCCATCTTTGTGATACCTCCATCCTTTAGATTTTATTATCAATGTCCTCTCTGTACCATAAGCTACTAGAAAGCAGTATGTGATGTGATGAATCTGCAAATGAAAAAACATGCACTTATTTTATTTGTCCCATTTAAGAATTTAATTAGCATAATTTAATTTTCTTACTTGGCAGCCAAAACCGCATCCTTTATTTAAACTACATATCAATTTCTTTGCTTTATTACAATCGGCAGGATTTTGTAGATACCTTTAAATTAAATACAAAATGTATAATCAGATTTGAGAAGATATATATAGCTAGATTAGATCAGATTTGCAAAATTGCTTTGATATATTAAATATTTCAATAATGTATGTAATTTCAATAATTTATGTAATGACAAGTTGTACCTAAATCTTCTCTGAACTAGATCAGATAAATCTTTTGCTTCCCTTTCCCGCCATTCATCATAACCATCTACTTTCTTTAATTTATCGATATTTGTTATAAGTGATTTTTTATGTTCCCATACATTTTTCAGTACATCTTGTATCTCTTTCTCCCTCTGATCGTATGTAAATTCATCAATGTGCTTTTTAAATTTGTTTAATTCGGCGCTAATATAATACCTGTGACATATGATAAGTAAATAATCTTATTTATAATATGTCAATGTACATATCTGCATTTTTCAATTAGTTATTATTATATTTACCATGTCTCCTGAATATCATTTCTCAATCGCCGTCGCAGTTCCTCGTGTTCTAAGGAAGGAACACCATGCTGTAATCCATCTTGATGCTCTATCAGATCATAATAGGCTGACGCTTTCCCGACCTTATCTTGTATGGAACCTAAATGATCGCCTTTTATAGATTTTGGTCCTTCTCTGGAAATTATGTTAGCCTATACAATGAAAAGATCGCAATGCTCTATGTCTCAAATTTCACATTTCGATGTTGATGAATATTTCCATGTTTTTCATACATTCTCGTACACAAACATACCCTAATATGTAGTTTTTTAACGCATCGTTTTGCCTCTTTAGAATTTCAAAGTCGTTAACCATTTGTGCTAGGCGTTGCGTATTCTCTTTATTGGCAGTACTAGCATCTCGGCTTGACAAGGAGTTTGATTTAAATATATGAATGATTGATAGAATCAATACCAAAAACCATGTGACCAGTAATGCTATTCCAAGCTTCCCTAGCCAACCAGGTCGTCCGGAACAAATCGCTAGCATCTTGAATAAAGTATTTTTGCTTATGATGTGTCATAACATTACGATATCTGAAAATATAATAAAATAATATAAGATTTAAATAAAGTAAATATACTTTAATTAGACATATTTTCCCTCTTATATACTTAAATATATATATATATATATATAATTTCTAATATTTCTAAGAGTAACTCTCATATTCTTAAATTTTGTATATTTAAGTTGTAATTTATTTTGAAATTTATATGATATATGAACATTAATGTATATAACGATACAAAAATTCGTTTTTGTATCTAAGATGTATTAAAATAATTTTTAATACATCTTAGATATAAAAACACGATTTCTATCCCGATATATTTCTGCATTATTGACACATCTCGGTAAAACTATCACTATCTCTCATGAAACTATAACTGTCACTTTCTCTCATTTTTTGTTCCTTATTGGATTTCCATTTAATAAGGGACGCAGCACCGTCACAGTTCAATTATTACTGGTTATAATAGAAAAATTCAAAAATAAATACGTGCTCGCTCACAGATGAACGAAGCAACGTAGAGAGTATAAAACGGCGTTAATTACTTCCGTTTCTATATTCGCGACCGTTCCATAACCTCTGTATTATCTCTCTATCTTTTCCGATTCATGAGGTATGTGCGTACATACACGCATGCATGTAACATGCCACGAACGATGAGGTGATAACTCCGCCAATTATCGTTACACGAGAATGTAAAACGCAAAATATGATAATTTCGTTATATACGAAAATTGCGCGTAATCTCCGCGAGTTTAATCGTAGATAATTAGACACGGATAAGGAGTTTCGTCTCTCTTTCTCCGATGATCCGTCCCGTTGTCTCGTTCGTTGTCGTATAAATATAATGATCACTATTAATGCGTGCCAATCCGATCAGCATCCGAACTCGAGTGAAATTACTCTGCTTTTTCTTTTTTTTTTCATTTTTTTTTTGCGTGTCGTGCAATCTGGTTTAACCGCTTTTCGCACTTACGTGTCGGCCACTCGCCTCGCGCTCCGCTGACTTACGAGAGACGACACGCTTATCTGTCATCTGTCATCTGTCACCGCCGTTACGAACGCTCGAATTGACACGTTCCGTCCGACACTGCACCGTTATTTACTCTCAGACTGATTACTCGTTCCATCCCGCACTTGAACGAATACTCAAGTCGGGTTAGCGTATAATAGAGGAGAGCTAACACCACCTTGCCACGCGTTACCAATGTCAGTTGCGATAACGAATTCGATGGTTGCATATTATATTATATAGTACGCATCGGAGCACATCGAAGAATGTCTTATAATATATTAATGAAATGCATAGCGTAAAAATGCCTGAAAGTGTCCAACGTAAATTCTGTTAAATGATATGTAAGGTGAGAATTTCATGGATCAGCTGGTTTTTTTTTTTTTTTTGCTTATGCATACATTTTTTGTTTTTATCTCATTTTATGTTTACGAAACCCTTTACCAGCATCTTTACTGGTGCATTCAATCGAGTTTGTTGCTTTTACTTTTCGTGTCCGATGAGCAGACGATACTTTTAAAATGTATTTTTAATATTTATTGTTAATTAATTGTACAAATTGATTGTAAAAATAATATTTATTTAATGTTTATTAATTGTTTATTTTAAATATAAAATATTCGTTTGATACAGCAAATGTTAATATAAGCATTTTTTTAATGATTAAAAGGGAACTTATAATCCATTATTTTAATGTATGTAAAAAGATTTTCAAAAATTTTCAAGAATATTTTCAAAATATTGCCATTGGATAGACATATCGTTTTGCATTAATCCTTTGAAAAATGAAAATTACGAGACTGTCAATAAGGTATACGAGAAGTTTTTTTATATCGTGTTGAATAAAGAGTGTTCTTCTTGACTTGAAATCTTTTATGACATTATATTGATTACATCATTTTCGTTTATCTTATATGAACATTTGAAAAGTATCATTTGGACAGAGAACAATCGATAATATGTGTCAAAGGACTTTTCTATTGTACTATTGTTGATATTTTAATATTTCATTCCAGTATCAAAAAATTATATATAATAAGGACATTCTAAATTAATTTCTTCTTAATGTCTCATAAATCATCTTGAAATTTATTTCCATATTAATTACATCTGAAATTGGCGCTACATTGACGATTTCGATATACCTCGATACTAGAATCGTTGTAACATATTGGTTTGTGCGACATTCAAATTTTCGCGCCATAAACAGTCACATTTGCCTTTTCTCGCGACGGCAGATGGCGTTGGACGTTCGTCTCTGGGCGCGTGCCGCTTAACGACCGCGATGCTCGCGAGCATCATCTGTCTTTGTTTAACATTCGGCGAACAACAAGGACAAAATGATACGGTGAGCGTTTGCGGTCGTTAAGTGGAACGGCGCCCTCTGTCGGTCTATATAAAAAAATTGAATTTCCATCGCGGCTACGAAGCGTTCGCGCGAAGTCACGTTTCATTTTGCCAATTTTAATCCGTCAAATTTCGCGCCGATGCCGATAGAAAATATGAGCGATTTTTTTATCGACCTAAATTACGGAAAGAGAGAATATCGAGCGGACCATTAGATTCCATTAGTCCGGGAACGCGACGTAAATTGGCGCGCGGGACAACGCGAGGTAACGAGATAAAGCGAGACGAGAAGGTATACGACATATGAAACCATTAACCGTCCGCGCCGTTCCCTCCCCCTCCTCCCGCCTCCCACTACCTAAAATCGCGCACGCAGCATCCTTGCGCGCGAAACACGCGTACACGCCGGTGGACGCGCGTCGTGTGCCTATGGCTCTCGCGTGGCTGTACATACCTGTGAATAGTGTATTTTAAGCCTTAGTTTTAACGAAATGATCGACTGAAGAAGAAGAAGAAGAAGGCGGGAGAGCCGCGAGGACGAGGAACATACGTGAGAGTGCGTGAGAAGGCAGGAAGACCGAGAGAGCGAGAGAGAGAGAGAGAGAGAGAGAGGAGACGGAGAGAAAAAAAGAGGGTAGCGCAGGCGGAAAGACGGTTGATTGCGGAACGTCGGAGACAGTCGTCGAGAAGCCGTTCGCACGCCGTTCGTTCGAGGACGAGGTAAATTTCCTTCAAGTTCTCAAACTCGCTTAGCAAATATCGGGGATGACGGAAATGCAAGTTTCCACGAATTTCGTGGATTTTTCATGTCTCCCTCCCTTCTTTCACCATCTTTTCCTCTCTCTCTCTCTCTCTCTCTCTCTCTCTCTCTCTCTCTCGCATGCGCGCCCTCACTTGTTCCATCTATCTTTCCCTTTTTCTTTCTCTCTCACTCTCTCTCTCGTTCGCGATCCTTCCCGTTCTCCCGCTCCCTCTCCTTTCTCGCCGCCGACGTGCACGCAGTTGTCGTTTCTCGCTTGTTTCATCTTTTCTTTCCTTCCTCCGTCTTTTCTCGAGCGTATCCGCCGTGGTGTTGTGTCGTCGGTTAGTTCGTACGTACGTCGGGTCCGTGCTCGGTGCCGTCGTTTTAGCCAGAATCCGACCTCGAGAGCAAGTGATACTCGCGATCATCGTGCGCGCCTAATACCGTTCACGACGGTTTCCTTTGTGTTTTCTCTCTCCCTCTCCCTCTTTCTCTCTCTCTCTTTCTATCTATCTATCTATCTTCGTGTCCGAGCGTACACAGTGTTGTCAAAAATCCGGCAGCAGCGCGCCGGAGCTGCACACAGCTGCCATTGCTGTAATTATCTGCTTTTCGCTCGCAGCACGATATACTCTGCGGTCTTCTCGAGACTGATATCTGCGCGCCGCTTGCCGTCATTGCTACCACCATCATCGTCGTCGTCGCCACCAGCACCGTCACAGACAGCGACGAAAGCCGCACCGTCACCGTCGTCGCTGCCGTTATCGTCATCGTCGTCCTGGTCGACGTCGTCGTCGTCGGGAAACCCGAAGATGTGCCGCCGTTAAGCAACAACGAGTGTAAACGAAACATGTTTGCGCAACGGCCGTAACGAGCGGCATCATCATCGGCATCTCTGTCAGAGACGCGCCGCCGGCACCACACCGTACGAGGGTTAACCTTCACGAGGCTCGAGGGTGCCCATCATCCCCCACCTCCTCAGCACGCTCGGCCGGACCAGCGGCGCGACCTGACATCACGAGGACATGAAGTGGCTCGGCGCGAGCAGCGGAGGCGCCGGAGGCGAACCGGCATCCTCCATGCAGCTGCATCACACCTCCGCCAACGGCCACATACCCACGGTACGCGCGTCCACCTATTCCTAATTCTTTTCCTCTTTTTTTTCTTTCTTTCTTTCTTTCTTTCTTTTTTTTTTCACCCCTTTGCCATTGCTACTTATTGAGCGATGCAGATGCTGGGGCTGCGAATCGAGCGTGACTACGATTAATTGCGGCGCACGAGATCGGCCGCCATAACCTCGACGAACAGCCGTAATACGGTAGTGAGAATATGAGCGTTTGCAAATGTCAGCTTGATTGGGTTAAGGTGTCGATAGAGATGCTGACTCGGTCATTGTATGTTCAGAGAGAGAGAGAGAGAGAGAGAGAGCTTGATGAAGTGAATCTAGGTATATAATGTAGGATTATGAAGAAATGATGTTTGTGTTACGGTACGTGTTCAATTGTTAATAACTTTTAAATTGTAAGCGACTGAAAAGTAAAGGATTTTGTGAAGTCTCGACAAAGGATAAACGTAGTGATAATCTTAATGGTCTTTGGATATAATTTGAATTTTAAATTTTAAACTTTGACTTATAATTTAAAACAATTTAAATATTTCAAAATATGTGATACTTAATATTAGAAACTAGAAAAATAGATGTAAAATCATGTACATAATCAACTTTTGCTGAAACAATTATCACAATGTCAAATATTAAATTATTTCGGTTACAACTGTATGAAGGAATTGTGATTGTGTAATTATATATAAGCATACCATGATAATACTAGCTATCATTTTTATATATATATATGGCTTGTTATTAGGATACGGAACAGTGCGGACAAGTTATGGCTGGTGGGGATAATATGCGAATTCAACCTGGTCAGACACATCAGATGGGGGTGAATAGAACTCAAGACGATGCCATGGTTGGTTATGTATTTCAACGACCTACAGAACCAGAATTTAGTACCCAATCTTCGACTTTCCAAGCAAAACAAGCTCCAAGAGCGTGGGCTTTAGCGGATGATGTTATTGTCGATAATGTATGTATGATAAAATATGCATTCAGTTTGATTAACAGTTTATCATTTAATAATAATTATGATTTATGCATGTATTACGTTTATCAAATTCATATATGTAATATTTATCCGCTGCATTTTTTTTTCTAGAGAACAAATAAAAATATTGTTAGTAATATTATTGTTATAATATTAATAATAATATTGTTATAATATTAGTAATAATATTGTTAGCAATATTAGTAATATCATATTTGTAATGATCAGCGAATTATTTAGTTGAAATAATTTGTTTCAGAATCAAGAGAAGTGGAAATATTCTATGACTAAGCTTGGTGTACCTCAGCAGAGTCAATCTCAGCAACTTGGATTGACTATGAATAATGTACATCTAAGTAATGTACCATATGAGATACATCCTATGCAATTAAAAGTAAGCGATAATTATTAATATATCAATTATACTTTATCCAGCAATAGATAATCTTCTGTTATCTATACAAATGTTTTATGTTTATTTTATAGAGTGGAGCACCTGGTGCAGAACATTTGGTTTATTTGAACAATCAGATGACTCAACAACAGGTCGCACTCTTTCATCACCAACAGCAGCAACAGCAACAATTCAGAAATGGACAGGTAAGTCTTTTCACATATGATACAAGTTGCATCGAATGCTATTGGTTTTCGAGTACAGGACACGAAAATGCATTTTGCTTAATAAAAAAACAATGCTGTAGCTAACTTTCCATTCTCTGAGAGATAACTTATATTTAATATACAACGCAGAGTGCAATGTTACACGAATATTAAGAAAGCTTCTTTTTTTAATATTCATCAGAAAGTTTCTGATGAAGACCGAAAAAACGGCACGAACTTTCCGTTCAACCCAATAATAGAATTTACGAATATACAACTAAGAATCTGGAATTAAAAATTCATTTATCATGATCGTATAATTAGTATGCAGTTGTTATAGCATCTTTTAATTTACATATGCAAATTTTACCTTTTACACATATTATTTTATGTTTTAAATGAAGCTTATGACTAGAGTTCAACAAGTCTTCGCGATTGATAATATATTTTATACCATGGATCTGTCTGAACTTTTGCTTAAACTATGTTAAAGTAAAACTTGACTGTTTAGCAGACTACAAATGCATTTTTACTTGTCATTTTTAATAACTTTCATTGCACATATCCCAAAATTTTTTAATAAAAATGAAAATATATGAGAGGAGAGTAGGCAGATATTCCTCATGGATATTTATTTTACTGCACTTTATGAGGCATAAATGATGGATATTATATGCACAAAGCATTTTATTATTATTGTTTGTCTGATTAATAAATTTCAATATTAAGTAATCTTTATATATGTATACGAATATAGTATTATATAGTTTTATTTATTATAATCAAAATTCTCTTTCAATAATTTCTCTTTGTTATATCAACAGGATTAATAGAATTTTAATCAAAGATTTATTTTAATGTTTTACATTCAATATTGGAAATTGAAAAGATGCAAAAGTATTATTAAGTTTATTGTGAAAAATTAACTTTAACTCCGTGAAAAAAAAAATGAATTGACATTAATTACAGATATATTTTTTAATTAAAATAATCGTTTTCTTTCAAAAACGCTTGTTATTGTAATTTACTTTAATGTAAATATTTATATACAGCACATTTATGAAATGATGAGATTACGTTATAACAAAGCTACTTTGTTTAATATCCATCGTATTTGGTTTGATAGTGACATAAATATGTTTAGATCAATCAAAATGATTTATAAATATCAATTAATTATGATATTGCAGCATTTTCCAATAACAGAAAAACTAGCTTATAAAAAATGATAACGGCGTTTTAATGATTATTAAATAAAATCATTAAAAAATAAATCATTATTATATAGAAAATATTATATCGTTATATTTACTTCGATATCCTAATTATTTTGATTGATTCTATGACATTTTAGAGAGTCAATTGATCAACATAATTATCTTATTTGATGCACAACAATAGTACTAGATCTCATTAAATAATAGAGAACTCTGGTACCTAATCTAAATATACACTCTTCTCTTTTCTGTCCGATAATGCGAGAAAAGCAAAACTACTGACTTGGCCTATATTCGTCCTCAATATCCCCCCCGCCGTTATATACCGGGTATTTCATATTTTATTCGGCGCGTCAGTATTATTTGCTTCGTGTATAAAATATAAAACCGTGAGTAGCGTCATCAATGTATAGATGCGTGAAAAGACATATATCGATGCAATTTAGGGTGGGAGATAGAAGGTTTTATTATATATTGCCATTGTACATTCTGATGATGCAATTTAAAACATTTTAAGATCAACCTCTGATGGACATTGATATTTAAAATTGAGATATTAATGTAGTAATTAATATTTTATAACAATTATATTGATAGAGAATTGATTAATAAAACATTACTTATATTATTTGGATTGTAACCATTTTTTTTTTTTTTTTTTTTTTTCAATAACGCTAATAAATTTGTTTAACTTGTCAATTTTCAGCAAAAGTTGCTTAGAAAATTTACATGTGTGTATTTGTATATAATAAAAATTAATATAAATATTAATATATTATAAGAATTATTATTATACATTATTTAATTATGTTATTATATAGTAATATTATATAGTAATATCATATATAGTATGACTAACAATAAGTCTATTCCTATTGTATCTAAGTATTTTAAAGCTAATGTCCATCAATGATTTATCTTTTCTGTGGTATTTGATAAATGAGAATAGCCTTTTCTTTTTAAATATAGAAAATGTGTGTGTGTAAATATTTATATAATGTGATTTTGTTTGATTAAATATTATCAATCAATTTTTAATAGACTATTTAGAAGAAAAGAAGAATATTAAAATTTTAAGGACATAATCATTTTTGTCTTAATTATATTCTTCTATAAATATTTGATTCATATTTCTTAATCCATTTAAAATATTAAAAGTACAAAAAGAAAATGTGTAATTTTTTTATTTCTTTTTACTTGCTATCTTTTTCGAATACAATTACAAAATATATTAAAAATTTAGTCCTATGAAAGTATGAAAAATCAATATTCCATATTTCATTTTATGATTATTTTAAATTTTTATTTTTCATTTATAATATAATGTAATTTTTTACATATAATTGGTTTATATATATATATATATATTTATAATAAAACTTATCTCGTTTCGGATTTAATTTAAAATTTATATGTTTATATATACGTTTGTGTTTATATTATGTAAGATACACTATACATTACACACATGTTTTTATATTTAACTGCTAAAGGCTTTTCTTCAATATTTTCTACATATTCTACATATTTGTTTTGCGACGCGATGAAGAAAAAAAAAAACGTTAGGTAGGTTCGCGCGCACGCACACACTTGTACGTTAGGGAAAACGTAGTACGAGGCGGGTTGACGAGACGACCGCCAGGGGCGCCCCGCTCGGGAGCGTCGTTCTTTGTTTCGGTTTGGAGCGCAGTCTCCGTCCGACGAAGCGCAGATCCCGGTTGACGAAAATTCGAGCGCGCGGCAACGAGACGAGAGAGAGAGAGACACAGGAACGACGGAACACAGAGACGCCTCTCTTATTACGAGCTCTCCCGGGTTACGGGCAACGAGGTTATTGTTTCCGCGCCGGTATGTTTCGGACGAGCTGTCCCTTTGCCGCGAGAACAATCGAATCGAGTCGCTCCCTCTGTAAATAATCGACGTCGCGAGTGCAGTGTGCGAAGTGTGCGCCGAGAAAGGAATGAAGGGGAGAAAGAGGTGTATGAGCAAGCAGAGAGAAGCGTAAGAGTAATAAAGGTAGTGTCGAGGAGGAGAAGGAGGAAGATATCGGAAGTGTCGTTCGACGACGTTTTTTCGCCTTCTACCTTCCGTCTCCTTCTTTCGCTGTCTCTCTCTCTCTCTCTCTCTCTTTCTCTTCACTCGCGTGAAGTGTGTAGTGGTGATACTGTACTCTCTCCGCACGCGCGTTTGGCATTGTTTCACCGGCACGACGTTACTCGCGCGCGGCTCTTCCCTTCGTTGTACGACGAGGGAGAGGAAAGAAGAGAGAGAGAGACAAGAGGCGTGAGATCACACCGTCGATCTGTCATCGTCGACGCCGCTGCGCGTTCATCAGGAGACGGGGAAACGTCAAACGACGAAGACGACGCTCGGGGCGGGAGGGGGGGTGGTGGAGTAGTAACGCTACCGCCGAGATCCTTTCATCCGTACGATTCCATTCGTCCGTGTGGTGTCGTCGTCGATTACCGCCGCCGCCGCCGCCGCCGCCTTCAGTGTCGAGCGCGCCGCGACGGGGGTTGCCGACATCGCCGCCGACGTCGTTTCCCCATCGATTGCCGGCCGCCGATCCGTCGCCGCCGGTTGCAACAGTAGTGCGCGTGTAGCGTTGAGGAGGAAGAGAAGGTGGTGGAAAGAGTACCGGCGCGTGTTTTCATTGTTTTCGACTTTTTCCTACTACGCGCTGTCGTCAGTGTACTACGACGGGGTTAACGGTGAATCTCTCGGAGGTGACGCACCGCGCCGACGACGTCGTCGCCGCCGCGACCTTGGAGACGACAGTGGAGAGTTTCGGAATCGGTTACGGTCAGGGAGCGGGCGCCGCGAGCACAGGCGACTGGATGAAACCGCCGGGGGATTTGTTTCTCTACTCGACGCTCGACATGAAGGATCTGACGGGTGCCGTGGGAGACATGGTATTATTATTTATTATCCTCTTTGTTTGCTTGCTTGTTTGTTTGTTCGTCCCCGTCGACTGATCGGCGATGCTTGGGTGCGATGATGATTATTCGATTCGCTTCGAAACCGCGCCCGCCTCGCCGACCTTCCGGGCCGCGTCGTGTCGCCTCTTCCCTAGCCTAGCTTAGCCTTCGCGTCTCTCCTTTCGTCGCCATGCGCGTCCGTCCTTCTCATAGCGCTGCTAACGTATAGGTTAGGTTCTTCACGCGGCCAGCAAAACGTAACGTGCGACGAAAGAGATTCTTTTCGCGCGTGTCTATGGATTAGTTTCTTTCGTCCGTATCTTCTGCGTATTTTTTTTTTCCCCCTTAAATTTTTCTCGCTCGTTATTTCTCCTGATTTCAACAACTGATTTCATCTGTACGCTTATCTAATTTCGAGCCCGACACGTGGAGTGAAACCTAAACATTGCATTATTGAATACGTATATTATATATATTTATACATTATAGTGATTAATTGTCTGATCAACGTGAAAAATCTATTTTTCTGATCGTTCAGCAAAATATTACAAATTTTGACAGATTAACAAAATATAAGATATACCGGATCACGTGTTTTTCATTATACTTTTATATTCTTTTTGCATTTAAAATACAGTCAATGTAATTATTGGATTGAGAAAGATATGAAAAAAATAATCGTAGATTAAAATCGCAATCGTTTTATTATTATTATTATTATTATTATTATTATTATTATTATTATTCCACCTTAATTCTGCCAATTGTATCATTTAAGATTTATCTTGTGCTTTCTTTCCAATGTTAAACCTGGTTCATTATTATTGCGCTATGTTGATTTTCTTTATCATACTTCAGGATGAAAAAAAAAAAAAAAAATGATAACGAAAGTCAATATTTGATTTTCCAAATTTTTTTTGGATAAATAATGGAAGTCAAGTATATTTGAGACTTTTAATCAAATTTCTTCAAGAAAATGATAACGAAAGTCAACATCTGAGATTTTCTCGAACTTTCTGTAGAATAATAAAGGAACTTACAGTGTGACGATAATGAATCACATCCAGTAAAGAGAAAGTACAAGATAAACTTTGTACAATATAATAGATGGAATATTTTTCAAAAGTTCAAAGTAGACAAATTTAATTGTACATATTAATATATATATTCAACAAAAATTTGACGAATATACCTTGATATTTTGATATGTTTATACTCTTATAATATTATAAAAATATTTAGAAAATGGATTGTATAATAATTTTACTTTTTTGGAATTTTTTTCTTAATAAAAAGAATCATCACATCTATAATAATATTTTGCGTATAACATTATAATCAGAGAAATGTATAAAACTGCATAATTGGTATTACCGTCGCGTTTTAATTTAATTTAATTGAAAAAAAAGGAGACAAATGCTTTTTCTTTTATTTATGGAAACAAATTGATTTAATGCTTTTTATTTCCTCGACATTACACGTGGTTTATTATTGCAGCGCTAGATTTGTTTTCGTTCTTTCGAAAATTCGAAATTTTTTTTATTTCAACTTAATTAATTTGATTTATCAAATTATTTTTTAAATAATAATTAGCATTAATCTTTTTTTTTTTAATTAAATAATTAATCAGAGAAATATAAATACTTGTAAAAATAAGGCAAGACTCCTCGATAGAAACGAAAAATATATTTTATTAATTTCTATTAATCTTTTTGTGGGATGTAGAAATACTTATACCTTGAATTGACTTGTTTGCTTCTTTATTTTATCTAGAATCTGAAAAGTTGAATCTCAAAAGTGACGAGAAGAAAAATTCAAGATTATACGTAGTCAGTGTTATTTCCAAGTATTACTTAATTATCCATGTTCTCATCCATTTCTTTAACCTTGTAATTTATCATCTGATAGTGTTACTTTGTAACGACGAAGATCGTTAGAAAGCCGAGCGCGTGTGTTTGTAATTTTCGTAGCTCTACGTTTTTCGGGGAAAACACAATATATTTCTTCCATCGTAACATCTGTATTACTTCCAAATAAAATTTTGCATATATATACACGACATTCTTTGTGTAAGAAGGACTATTGTAGCTAAACTGCTTAAATACGTTGATTCTTAAACGAAGAATGTATCGTGTCTCAATAGGAAGGAAAGTCGTAAAAGTAAAAGCGTAAAATTTCTAAAACATGTATAAAATGTATCTTTCAAAATTGTACAGAAAAAAGAAAAAAAAAATTTTCCTCTATTTTTAATACAGGCTAAATTTAGCCGGTAAAGTTATCTTTATATTGTATATTTTTCGAAGAATAAATCACGAAAGATGTTTAAAAAATTCAGAGACATTTCTAAGTGATTTATAAATGTTTCGAGATTTAATATGCGCGCGCGCGAGCATGTTTACAGATATATATACATACATATGCACGTGTAACAATAAGTGAAATACATACACGTCCATGCGCAAGCTTAAGTATTGCTGCATTGCTCTCGCGTGGAGATAACAATTTTTCGACGATATCGATTCGGGTCGTGATTCACTTCATCCTTTCAGGTTGCTTGTTAGGGTCTGATTTTCATTCGTTGCCCTAGTTACTTTCAATCTATGTTATTTATCGTAATTTCGACGCTGTCCGTATTGATAATATTTATTCGATGAATCATATTTATTCGATGAATCAGAAGAAAGACATACTTAAGTGTTTTATGCATTTACTTTTAGATTTCACAAGATATATATATATATATAAACTAATTTTTCTCAGACGACAAACATGACGAATTCTTTCTTCCTATATTGTTCTTCTTTTTCAAAGAGTTATAGTCTATATTAGTTTAGGTCACACAAAAATTCATCTTTTAACGGAATATAACAATATAGTATACCTCTTGCATATTGCAGCTGATATCAATAGTATTGAATTAAATATGATTCTTATTTAGAGTGTCTACTGGGAAAAGACATGAAAAACCTGGAATTTTTTTGTATTTGGAAAAATCAGGGAATTCTCGTGGAATTCTATTGGAACTTGAGGAGTTTTTTATTTATTTATTTATTTATTTATTTTATTCTTCCTTTGATAATTTTGTTTCTGCAATCCTATTGTAAGCAGTAGGCAATCCGTCAATAAATCAAATTGTGAATTATATATATATATATCGAATATGCAGTTCATATTCTTTATTTTAATTTTTAGTGATAAAGAATAAAAATGTTGTGCAAGTTAAAAAATTTTCATCTTAACGAAAGCTATTTAGTCCCCTCCCCCCTTCAATAAATTTGTAAATCTGGCATTTGAAATTGAAATAGCTTTGTGTTTTTCCATTGTACGAATGAAAGGCATTAGAAAAGCGTGCAATAAAAAAATTTCTTTTAGAAAATCGCACCAGAAATTCTTTATGAATATTCTCTTTACCTGAAATTTTTGAACAATAATACCTGGAAGATCGAGGAATTTCTTTTGAACAAAATTTGAATGGACACCCAATAGATTGAACAACTAAATTTCGTGTTATTAGAAAAATTTATGCGCGCGCGCACGTGTGCGTACGTATATGTACAAATACTTGTTTACTACCGAGTAGCGAACTTTCATTCTGACGCAGTTGATTGTTACGACGTCAAACGGTTACTGACAGTTACGTAGTCAGCTGTTGCGTTGCGCGCGAGAGGAAACTTTACGTCTGATAAATGTTACACAAGATATTACTCTTTAATTACGTTGCTCGATAATCGTTACTTCCTCGTTTTATCTGGAAGGAATGAATTGAATCGTCAAGTTTGTCGCGTACATCTCCGACGAATAATTACAAATAAAGTAACGTGAAATATACTAATGAAAATATTACTCTATCATATATTTATTTCGAATTATATTACATTAATTAATTAAATATTTAAATATTAATTATATTAATTAATTTATTTATTTTGTGCTTCAAATTTTGATTTCGTTTAAGGAATAAGTTATGCAAGAGTAGCAAAAGTTTTACAGCAATTATGCACATGGTAGCGCTAATGATAGTTTTACAACTTTTTATATTAAACAGATTGAGCTTCATGAATGCAAATGCGTAAGCAAGATTTCTTTTATTTTATCTCGCATACACTCATTCCAGTTTTTGAATGCGTATTTAGCATTGAAAATCAATCACCCTGATTTCAAATTTACGAGAAAATCTGCGATACACACGCGGTACGTTCTCATATGATATTGCGCGAAAAGGTTCATCTATCGCGGTAGACGCATGTCACTGAACTTTATGCGTAACAGTATCGGTAATCGATAGTCGGTTGTGTCGAGCCTCGAGTCTCGAAGTTCAGCGGTGAGGAGAGAGACAGAGGAGGAGGAGGAGGGGGGGGGGGGAGTCGGGCGCTCATTATCGGCGCGAATTCAATGCACATGGGGCTCTCTCTGCTGACCGATGCACGTAGAATGTGTATTCGGTGTTTCTTATCAGCGCGAAAATTCCACGCCACGTCCGGCATAATTATACAAGAGCGATCAATTTATGCGCGTTAGAAATTATTTTTACCATGGACATTTATTTTCAGGATATAAACTCAATTATATATATATATATATATATATTATTTTTATACAGCTTTAATATATGACGTACGTTTGAACTTCTATTTATTATTTCTATTAATTGTGAGCTGTCATTATTAGAATTTAACTAATGTGTTATCTAATGACGTCAATATTCTTTCAAATTATTAATGTTTAGATGTGTTTCCAAAGATTTTAAAGGAAGGATTATTTTAAAAACGTGCAGCTTTTAAAATGGGAAAAAAAACGTGATATATAAAAATGTAGGCTACTAATATAAATATATATAGAGATATTCATATTTGAGAAAAATAATAAGAACCATCAATTTAATTAGTAAAAAGTAGAAAAATCTCTCGCAATTATTTTGTTTAAATTAAAAACTTTTTAAGTCAGAGAGAATTAATTTTTTAAATATATCCCATCTTTTTTTTATTACCTACATAATGTTTATTATTCTAGGCGATATAACATTATTAAAATTTCATTTTCTTGTCTTTTTTTATTAATATATATATATATATATATATAATGTTTATTATTCTAGGCAATATAACATTATTAAAATTTCATTTTATTACGCGACAAAAAGCTGATTTGACTTGACAGATGGGAAAAATCATTCATCCATAGCATTAATTTTTCGTATTTTCTTCGTGTCGTCAGGGGGGTTTTTTTTAATTTTTTTTTTTATTCGACGATGTGACAATTGTTACAACTGTCACTCTCGATGATAACGAGCGAGAGCGTGTATCGATATGGCATAGTCCTTATGGACGGGATGCGTATGTATTACGATACCGTGCGTGCATATTGACCCATAGAAGCGCGGGACTTGTCCTCTCTCGCAATCGTGCCGACTGATTCCTCCTCTCTCCTCCCACCCCTCCCCCCTACCCCCCTTTTTCTCTTCCCCCGGCCAGTAAACTGGAGGACAGTGGCCGTGACCCGTGACCCGTGGCCACGGGCCCCGGGGAAAGGGGGGGTCGGTGGCCCCGTGGCAATTCAACGACGTCCACACCGCGCACCGTCGCGGAGAACGTGGGAGGGCGATGAAAATCCGAAGGGGGATGATTGGGAGGGGCGGCGGGGGGGGGGTCGGGAGGAGGATGGAAGCGAACCGTGGTGGGATGAAACGGCGCGAGTCCGTCTGGTGTCTGGCTGGATGAGAGAGAGAGAGAGAGAGAGAAGGAGAAAGAGGACCTCGAATACTCTGGCACGCACGGTTATCTGGCTTATTGTTCTTTCGCGTTCGCATTCGTTCGCGAAAGTCGTACCCCTTAAAAATCAATATCAAGGGGGGGTGGGGTGAGTCTACTCAAAAATAACAGTCGATTCTTTCTAATTTTTACGTAAACGATAGTTTTGTATATCGCGTTCTCTTTCGATTTTCTTTCTCTCTCTCTCTTTTTTTCTTTTTTTCGTACCAGTTTATAAAAAATGTCACGTTATAAAAAGGCAACAGCTGATTAGCATCAACGGTCGACTTTCGGAAAAAGTTTTCGCGATTGGATATTGGAGAAATAGATTGGGCCGAAAATTCCAATCTGTCCGTCCATATTGTACTTCGCCCCCCCCCCTCCCCCCCTTTTTTTTTTAGAGAAAAAGATGCAGAAATAAATATACAAATTGTGCCAAAATTAGAAAAATATGTATTATTATAACATTTATATCTACTATTAAAAATAGAGAGGAATCGAGTAATGAAAAAAAGTTGACATTTTGGGAAAAATTCTTTTCCATTGACAAGTGGTCAAAATCGATATCGGCGATTCAAAAATAGCTGAGAACAATAGAATAAGCGCGTTTCGCCGTCCGCCGAAACTCATTGTCTTGTATCAGGGACGTCACCGCGTATTTCCGTAATAAACATTATCACTCCCTCCCCTATGTAAGTCGATCCCGCGGCTCTCCGTTTAATATACAGGGATTGTTTTAGAGAGGTCATTTTTCCAATGGCACGATTATAATCCCCTAATCCCGTTTGCTGCACATAACAACGGAAGCAAACGTGACACACGAGAGTTTGACATTGTTGCCGACATGATTTTATTCGTCCCTTTACCATTCCTTTTCTCTTTCCCCCTTAATCCCCCTTTTTAGGGTAAAAACCGGTCGGTTTAGAAAGAAAAGAATATTACCTTGTCATCTTTTGTTCAATAGATAGGATAAAGAGAGAATGGAAGCCCGTTTTAGGCGATCCAGAAGTCGCACACAAGTTACATAATAATTTCTTGCCCGCTCTTGTTTTCGGTAAAATTTTGATGGGAAATATTTGGGGATATTTTTAAGATGAGATATATTATAATAAAATCAGTAATTTTTACTTGAAAGTTTTACAGTTTCATGTAAAACAAACTTTTTATCGATTGCATTTTGATGTTGCCTTCATATCTCACGTTAGCCTTTATTTTTTTATGTTTTTGATTTTCTGAATTTTTTTTTCCCCTATTTTATTAGGTGCGATAATTCTATATTTATATTATATATTATATTATATATAAGCGCAAAAAATCTCGTATTGTGTAAAACGGGCTTTCTCTTTTTCTTTCTCACTCGTTATTTTGCTCTTTGTTTCTTTCCCTTCCTCGATGCTCTTTTCCTTCTTCGGTTACTCTTTCTCTCTCCACTCGCTTTAAACGTACAAAAGCTTCTCTGGCGGTCGGCGACGCGGTCGATACTCGTATCAAACCCCCGGTTGACCGAGCTTTACTCTTTACCTTTACCCTCATCTTAGCGAATCTTTAGTCAGATTCACCGATTCGGTTCCTTCCTATGTGGCCCACATCTTCTCTCCATCTGTATGCGAAGCAGCAATATATCAATTGCCGACAGATCCAGTTGATATCTCTCGTTAGTTGTCATTCTTCTGGAAAAGAATCACGAGAGAATTCGAGGAATTTCCCTTTCATCGAAGAAATGGGGGAATTACCGTAAATTGCAAGATCTCGTCGATTTTTCTTCTTTTCAGGATTAATCCTTTATCTAACGATAGAAATTGAAAACTTACAATAATCTCTCTCTCTCTCTCTCTCTCGCGCGCGCGCGCGTAAATATTTCTATTGAAAAGAAATCGATTTCAAATTGGAAGCTTCTTAGATCAAGATTTTGAAAATTAAATAACCCATGTCTTTAGCGAGCGGAAAAAAGAATTTAATGTTATTATTTGCTATTTACATTCATTCTACAATTGCCAGTACTATTTTTCATTTCTAATTTTTTTTTTGAAAATTAATATTTTCAAAGATTTTCTAATCCAAATTTGTTGAATTTTTGGGACCGGGACACAATGGGGAGAAATTGTAGGGAAAAGGAAAAAAAAATTATTTCAACGATTAGCTTTATACTTTGTATATTTATTTTTGTAGAAATATGTAGAGAAGAGTATTTTGAAATGATCTGAATCTTTAACGATTATATACAATATAAAATTGCTTATAATTACGATCGATTATGAAATAGGATTTTTACGCAGGTGCTCTGTAACTGACTCGGACAATATGTTGTTAAGTGGAATTGCTCAATAATACCAAAAAGGAGATTCGCTTTCGCTCCTTTTCGACAGTCTTTTCGCGTCATTCATGTAACGTCCAACGTCGGTTTCTAAGCTCGTGAGACTTTTAACCATATCCATTGACTGATCGTCAGTTTTATGAAAGAATCGGTTCCATCATTTTCTGATTTAGAATAAAAATCATTTCTCTATGCTCGAAAATCACGAAAACTATAAAATTTTATTTGGATAAGCATTTTTTTTTTTCTAATACAAATTATTTATCTCTAAATTACAAAATTTATCTCCAATATCAAAATTATTCGATATATTAAAATTGACGATAGATTATATTATGTAATATATTTTTCTAAAAATCTCATTAATTTACTGTAACAAAATATATGAAATATTAACAATTAAAGTTAATTGACTCTCGCGGATATAGCTAAGTAACGTTCAAGGAATTGATTATTATATTTGTAATTTTTTGCTTACAATGAAAACACGTGTGTTAAATGTCACATATAAGTTTTTTTTTTTTTTTTTTTTTAAATATAAATATATATATACACATGATACATACAATACATTCTTCTTCAGTTTTGGTTTTCTACATGAGCGCAGTATATTTCCAAAAAATTATATTAAATAATAAAACTTGCATTTTTTGGCACGCTTATGAATTTTATATAGTACTATTTGTATATTTTTTGTTATAATATCCTTTAAAATTTTATAAAGCGTATATCGCGCGAGATATATGTACAAATCCACAATGTACATCTGTATTCATAGATATATATTTTGTAAAACTGAAAACATACTTGGAAAAAAAAAAAAAAAAATTTTAGCTGTCATATTGTATTAAAACTCGGCACACAATAATTTTCTTGTAATTAATAATTTTCTTTTTCCCGTAATTAAGGAGAGAAAAAAAGAAGAAGAAAACAGGCTGATATGCGTTCTTTGATATTTGAGAAGTTAACTCGTGTTTTCTCTGAGATCGATTTCGATCAAAAAAAAAAAATTTTTTTTTTCTTTTCTTTTTTCTTTTTATCCAAACTCGGGTAAAACTTTTGGCCGACTTCGAGAAGAGCGAAAGCTCTCCTATATAATCTCTGAATCAGAAAAGTTGAAATTGAAACAACTTTCGCGATTCATGCGTTATAATCAAGACGATGGATCGTGACTTTGAACTCGGTGTCTTATCATGCGTTCGGTGCACCCGCATCTAAAAATTCCCCCCCCCCCCCCCATCCTCTATTCTCACCTTTCAACAGGGGTTACGTCACTAACCTCCAGTTAGGCGAGGTCGGGATCGGTGCCGCATGCCGAGTCCGCATCGCATCTTTATCTGCTTTGAATTCGAATATTCGTGCGATGATCGAGTTGACACTTCAAGGGGAGAGCGGATCATTTAATTATGACGTTCAGGAAATCTCGAAAAATGTTAGGGTTATTTTTAAAAATAATATATAATTCAACATAAATCGATATACATGTATTTATTAAATAATAACATTAAATAATCTAGTATGTATTAAATACATATGATAGAAATTTTTATTTTATTAGATTTAAATAATTTTTTATTATTATATTACTATAGGGGAAAAAAAATTTAGTGGGGTTTTATATATATATATATATATATATATATATATATATATATATACTGAAATGAGCTTTGTTCCCTCAATACGCCAATCAATTTATCGCTCTAAAGTAAACAATTTTTTTTATTAAATAAATTAATTAGTATTTTCATCATAATTAACAATTTGTAAAAAAAAATTACCAATTTATTATGGACGCGTGTTTCTTTGTATATTATGAATTCACATTAGATGTATGTGTATATGTGTATATATATATATATATATATATATATTATAAGATTAATATCTCAGATCTCTCAGTGATCTGAAATAAAAGCAGGATTGGGTAAGATAATTTTTTGTAAACAAAATAAAGTTAAAAGTTATTAAGGAAAAATTCAGTTAAAATTAAATTAAAATCATATTAATTTATTAAAGTTACAAGAGTTCTCTATCCAACAGTGAATCGACACATCTGACAAATGAAATACAATATTTGCATTAAGATCAATCATTTTCGCATGACTTTAATATTGATGAATTATTTTAACTGGTATAAAAGAAGTTAATAAATTAAGGATAATTGCATTTAAAAATAATTAGTTTAAATTAAAAGAGTTAACGTGTTTAAAAAAAAAAAACCAAGTTAAATTAAGAGTTATTATTAACTTTTCAACTTAACTTTTAACTATTTAACTAGTTACTATTCGTGAATAAAAGACGTCGCTGCAATTGTGATAATAAAGAATAAATCTTATGCAATGGGTCAGTGAGACTCGATATTAAATTATACCAGCGCATTCGTCGAAAGAAACAAAACTTCGTTGATGCGTTATTCGAGGCAACAATGTGACGTATCACAAAAAGCGTTAATCTTGTCGTCGTAATCTTTTAATTTTCTTAATGCAAGTGGCCAACGGTCATTTCCTCCTATTACTCCGATGTGTGCGCGCGAAAGGGGGGTGGGTGGGGAGGGGAAAGGAAGGGAGGAGGGAAGGAGCTCCTGGGAATTTCATGTCAACACGCGCGTTTGAAAAGAATGTTCACTGACCTCGTCGGTGCTTTACGACCTATTCTCTTGTTTTCAGATCGCTCCCTCGGCAAAAAAGCTCTGGGGCGTGGACGAAGGAGGCTCCAAGGACGAAGGGGGTGTAAAAGGCGGTGGGACCCTGCTTCACCTGGGCGACCACCAGACCATGTGGCGGGATTCCACCTGGAGCACGTCAGGTACGATACGCGCGATTATCATTTATTGTATATTGTTGACGGAAGCAGAGCGGAGTAATCGAGAACCGTTTGGATTAAACGTCTCGTAAACGATCACAAAACAGGCTAATTCCCTCGTAACGTTTCCACATAATCCCTAATTACGCATAGCAGGACATTATTAAATCATTAGTAATGATAATTTTAAGTATATCTAATTTTTTGACGATTCTTGACAGTAGTATCTTTGTGTAAAATTATCTTTTTTTATTTATCTAAAAAATTCATCGAAAAAAGATGAACGATTGTTACGTCAGTAAGAAATTTATATATATATATATATATATGTATAACAAATTGTTAAATATTTGTTAATAATTAATTTAATGTTATTTTAAAAAGATCGTCGAATAAGATGGGGAAGGATTGTACAAAAAAATTAAATGTGCACTGTTTGATTATGGACGATAATGTCTCTGTTTTCGGCGAAAGGCGATATATCCGTGTAGGAAATAGCGAGGTACGAAGCGCGATGCCGCGTATTTTACGTCGTATGTTACGCTTATTGATTGATACAGGACTAAAAGAACAGCATGTAGATACACATATACGTAGTTCGCTCGCCGCTGCCACCTTCTGCTGGTCCAGGGGGGCAGCGCCAAGCTTTTTCGCAGTATAAACGACCGATTGAATGGCAACATTGACTAATATTGTAAATATTGTATATATAATATTGAAAAAGAACTCCTTCAATGTTACTTTAACTCTGTCGAGGTAGGATTTATCTTGTCTTTTCGCGGCAAATTTTTCTTTAATTATTTTATATAATTTTATGAAACTTTAAAAAAACTTTACTATACGCATACAATTTAAAAGAGTAGAAAAATTCGGGGATAACTTATATATTTTATCTTGAAAATATATTTATATTTAGTTTGAATATTGGATGAGATTTTTTTTTTCTTTTACAAATTCTCAATAAATTTGAACATTTGTCACTTTAAAAGTGATAATCGTCTCTAATTATTTCTAATATTTGTTTCTAATATTTAATAATTTGATATTCACTAATTGAATTTTTCACATGATGTGATAATTGATTCATTTATTTGGCTGAGAAAGAACCAATAAATATTTAATTTTACATATTATTTTTGTTACTATTATTGTTTTGAAATTCTTCAGAACCCCATGAGAGATATAAAATATTAGTGATAGAGATTTATTGATATACTAATGAATTATTTAAGTTTTAAAGTAGCGGGATGTCGAGAGAACGATATATAAATATAAACGCGCGCTTTCGAAAAATGACCAGAAAACGACTTAGGGAATGTCAAGTCATTTTATGACGCGTAGCGTATATCAACCGTCACATAAATGCTTTAACACTTATTATTACATTCATAATTTATAAATACTTTCAGATCGGACATATTATGTTTAAATATTGTAAATATTTTTATTGGTTAATTTAATATAATACAATCTGTTATTTTTTAATCTTGCTTTTAACCGTATCAATTACAGATATCTGTTAGACGCAGTTCTGAATTGTGTAGTGAGTTTTGCTCCGATTAGAAAGGGCCTAATAAATGTGCATCTAATAAATGTTTGGATACATATAACGCTGGGTGTATATACAGGGTGTGCACGAAACACCTGATTTCTCGTAAGAAGTATGTGTACCAGCTTCGGCGGCGGCGGCGGCGACGGCGACGACGACGACGGCCGCCGTGTGTGCGTCATACCCACGATGGGTGCAACGCGGCTGTTGCCATGGCGACAGACGCCCGACATCAGCGACGGCGGTGGGGGCAACGTCCCAACGCCCAGGATCGTACCTACCGATCCACCCTGTTAGCGAGCACCCCGACCGACCAACCATCCCCTCGTCCACCTGGGCCGCGTTCTATTGGCGTCATATGGAGCTGCGTGAAAGGGCGGAAAAAACTTCTCTATCTATACGGGAGCCTAACGGAATCTCGTACGATAATGCTCGGCGCCGCAGCTGCCGTCCGATGGCAGCAAATTGCTATTCGGATAAATTTCATCTATCGTTTCTATTTCTTTCTGTCTCTTTCTGTATCGATAAAATCCTCTCGCATGGAGATCTATAATTAGATTCTAATGGATATCCATTAGTGCGAATCGATCAGATCGACGAATTTCAAGAAATAATTGAAGAGCTTATTTCTGAAGCATCTTAAAGCTTTTTCTCTCATTGCATATCGGAATTATAGTACAAGGAAAACAATCCGCATAATCTCTCACCTTTTTATGAATATATTAATGAGTATACAATAAATAAGTTACGTTAAAAAAGCAGAAATAAATATAGAACAAAAGTCCTGCGAAACCGCGTGTACAAATTATAGACTTTTAAGGATACTCTCTCCATAACACGAATTCCTTTAGCGAGAGGTGTTATATATATATATATATATATATTTGTGTCTATTGATTCTTCTTTGTATTGACTCGTAGCTGTCAAGAATCTCGGATCTCTATGTATAGAAAATACTATTTCTTACAATCATTTGTGTACGCAATTTTTTTATTTTAACTTGATCAATACATTTGATCAATCGAAAATATTTGCTACTGTCAACATTCGAATCTGAATTGTACAAGTCTGTACATTTTTCGGGAGTAAGATGGCTCTGATCGCACAAATAATCTTTGTAAACATTGATATGAATGTTGTTTGTCCTTTACAGATCATGCAGTGTCGCAGCCAATCTCAATGGGTACGGGTAGACGTGTGGGAGTTGGGACGGGATATCATCATCAAGCATCAGAAGTCGGAACAGTGCTCAGTCCCAGAAGCAGGTTAGCATGTTTTATATTATTTTGTTTTGTATCCACAATTTCTCAAATATTATGCATTTTTGCCTATCGAATCGAAATTCTAAAATAAAACAAGCAGCATTTATTCCAAATGAGATAAATAGATGAAAAAAAAATTTGATCAATTTTTTGTATCTTTTGATTTTGAGTTGGCTTTAATTATTGAAATGTAATTTTAATTAGTATATAATCAATGACCAAGATAACCAAGATATGAAAATTATGGAAATTTATTTAAAAAAGTGCTCGTAAAATTGATGTTAGAAAATAATTGATTACGAATTCGATAAAAAGAACTGGTGTTTGAAAGGAAAAATGCTTAAAGTAATTTCTATAATTTATTTTCGTTAAATACATATCAGAATTTTGTTCTAATAGCAATTAATTTTTTCTTTTGCAGTGAAACAGGTGGTTTGGGAGTTAAAATGGTTGAATATGTTCTTGGATCGAGTCCCACTACACCAAAAGATTTGGAACCTCGAATGGTTTCTCTGAGATTGGTAAGTATTGTACGCAATGCCGTATAGAAAACAATTATTAATTTATATATATACTTTAAATATATATACATATATCGCTTTATTATTTTATTTTTATTTCTTTATCACAGAATACCGATGCAGACAAGAAAGAAAAAGAGAAAGGTTCGGCAAGTCCCTTTGATAGTACAAAGGATGACACTGGCCCTCAGGGTAACGGATTAGTGTCACAAAATGGTCTGGATGAAGATAAAGGATTTAAGTAAGTTCCATAACTTATTTTACCGCTAAAACTATTTGATATTTTAAATGCGTTATATACAAAATATTTCAAGTATACTTTTCTCTTGAAATATAAATTGATATTTAATGTGAGCTTGATTATTTTTTAAGAGAATTTTTAATTAATTTGTTTTTTTACAATATATATATTTTAATATGTAAAATTAAAACTTTGAATTTATTGTACAACTATTTGTACAATTAATCTTGAAATTAATTTCGGGATGGAGTAAACTGAATGTTTATTTCTATTTTTCTTTTTCAAGGTTTTTTACAAAGTTCCTTTTATTAGGCCTAGCTTATAGCATATCGAGAGATATACGGGATCTCTTTTTCGCGTGTGCGATATATTTATTAAATATCAATATAATAAATATACTGAGTAAATACAAAATAAATATAATATTGTTAGAAATAATTACTTTAGAAATAATCTGTTCAAAAATAACTACTCTAGGTTGAATCTGTAATTAAAATACGCAACACTTATATAGCCAGCTGTATAATATAATCATTGAGTTATCGAATCTATATATAAGTATTGAAATTATTCAAGAAATTATAGCAGGAATCGTAGAAAGTTATAATAATACTAGGTATAAGCAATGTGTGTGCCGTCTATAAAAGAATGTAATTTCTTGCTTGTTTATTATATTCTATCTTAACATTTTATATGTCGCATGCATCGCGCAAGTAACAGGACGAAATAGCGTAATAACGATAACTGTCAAGGGCAGGTTCTACGCGCGGCCGATGACATCACATTCTCCACTATTTCCTTTCGCGATAACTCGTCGTCCGATTTCCAGCAATGTTGCGCCATCAGTAGCACTCAAGAGAAAGCACAATCCACAATGATATTACCGACATCACTTTAGGTTGCGTTTATGTTTTCTACTTGCTATTTTCATATTAAAATCTTTTTGGTTAAATTACTTTAATCAGTTTAAATCATATCAATTACGTTTCTGAAATGTTTTAAATTTTGAGTTTTAATTTTACTTGTGAAATTTTATTCGCAAATTATAATTAATAAAAAAGAAATTATGCGAGATATATCTGATAACATATATACACATAATGCCTTTCTTTTACAATAATTTTTATCTTAGATTAAAATTTATCGTTTTGTCATATTGTAGTTTTCATACCTTTTGCCCAATGTATTGATTGAAGATGGAAGTGGTGCAATCACAGGAATGCAGTGCTATTGCAGTTTTTTGCGTCATTATAATAATGACATTAGGTCACCGTTGATAGCCGTCATTGACGTGCATGAGCATTACATGCTTTCTTTTCTCACGAGATCAGTAACGCGGATTGTCTGACTTACGGATTGCGTCCTGTTATATGCGTTACTATTATGCAAAGTGCACCGTTACACGACATGCAGTCAATTGCGTAGATATATAGAATCTTGTGCGGTTTCTTTATGCGAAATTATTTATGAGATTGGCCACATCAAGATTTTCAACTTTTAACTCTTTCTTTAACTGCTTTTTGCCTATAATAAGAAAATAATGATTCTACTAACCAGAGAATCTTAATAGAATTAAATGTTGTTTGTAGCAAAATCAGGAGTTTATTAAATTTGTTTAAATAGAAAATTTTTGTGCTAAAGCAAAACTAGAGATGATACACAAGAGATATTTGTAATGATAATTTTAAAATATAAAAAGTATGTATATTATGTATAGAAAATGCTACTACAAATCGGAATTTTTTAACTTATATCTTATTCATTAAACATTCTGCACATGTTTCTTATTTACGATGAGGTTTTTAACATTTGTAGCCGCTTAGAAAAATTATATCAGTTTCTTTATATAGAAAATAAAATTACGATTTTTTCTTATGCTTTTGCACTTACGCATTAGCTTTTTTATTTTTATAACTACTTTTTATAACTATATCATTATAATTATTATATACTACTTTTAATAAAATCGATTATTAAAATCGATAAGAGAAAGAGTGGATAAGAACTTAATTATTTATTTATTAAACTATTTAATTTAACTTATAATTACCTACATATTGCATTTCTCATATTTAATCTAACTGATTTTTATACATCGTTATTGCAGTCGCACACCTGGAAGCCGTCAACCGTCACCGGGCGAAGAGGAATTTCAGAAGAACGCTGCCGCCACTCTGGCCGTAAGCGCCGGCGGTGGTGGCGTCGTGCTGCTGAAACCCGGGGTTGACGTTGTCGGCAGCGAAGAACATTTCATGGCAGCGTTTGCACCGCCGCATCATCTGCAGCATCACCAGGCCCCGCCAACTCATCATCTGCAACATCCACACTCGCACGCGGCAGCACAACTTTTTGGAGCGCAAGCTCCGCCACCGCAAGGTCCACCACCCTCGCAGCAACAGCAACAGCAGCAGGGGCCACCACAGCCGCAAGACACTACTACGCATTTCGACGTTCAGGTAAGTCACGTTTTGTTCTTCTTTCTTAGGCATTATTAAACAAAGAGAAGGCACTAAAATCTCTCTCTCTCTCTTTTTTTTAAGAAGAGATTGCGCCTTTAATTCAATATCGAAGAAAAATTCAGAATACAAGGGAGGGTAGGGTACTTTTCGCAATTATTATGAATATAAAAACCTAAATATGTATATAACATTAAGACTTTTCCCTAAACATAAATAATATATGCTTAAAAAAAAATTTGTTTATCTTAGACTTATAAAACAATTATAATGCCATGTTTCATTGTTGTAATGCAGTTATCGCAATGAGAATCTCGATTACGTAGTAAATGCTCATTCTTGAGAAGTGCATCCTCGGTTTGTATCGGCTAACTTTGTAGCCTCTTTCTCATACGGATTTTTTCCGAGAAAATTTTCTTAGTGCTCCACAATTCTCAGAAATTATCGGAAATGTTAGATATAATTATCTAGGTTACATTGCGAAATTTTCCATAAAAAGTAGCTTTTGCTTTTATTAACTCTTTTTATTTCTCGAAAAGAAAAGAGTAATTTGTACCTAAAAAAAATTAATCTTGCTACTAATAAAATTAATATTTTTTTATGTAGAAAAGAATTTTTTATTTGCAATGTTTGTATATTAATATTTATTATATTTAATATTTAACGTTTATATTTAATATTTGATATATATAATATATTTAATATTTAGTGTTTATATATATTTAATATTTTATTTGCAAATGTTTATATATTAATGAAAGTTTCCGAGTAAGCAAAAAAAAAAAAGAGAGAGAGAGAATCTTTATTATTTTTGTATATATAAAATCTTTTTATTAACAATTTTTTAAATATTACGCTACTCAAATCTCTCAAAATATTTGATCACTTTAGTTGTTTTATTGCTCTCAGCTAAAAAACTTGTTTATTCATTCTGATGATATCCATCTGTGTTCTTTCATGTAATATGATAAATGTCGATGAAGTGTTATTGTAAGTATTGTTTATGATGTAGCGCAAAATAGGATTCAATTTCCAAATCGTTTTCTAGCCTTTAGTCGTAGTCGCATGACATGTGATTAAAGCATTACTATTTTCGGAAATAGCCAAGTCGGAGAAAATAGCTATGTACACACACACACACGCACATATCGTTTTGCGTACGTGTGTCATATGACGCACTATCCGCTCGTTTTCGATGACAGGACCGATTTGTTTAACTTTGACACAACTATCGAGTACATTTACTATCTTGATTTTTTTTTTTTTTTTTGGGGGGGGGGCGGGCTATCTTTAAGTGTATTCTCTCATTAAATCGAGAAAACCTTTTCGCGTAAAAACTGTTTTTTGTAGATAAAATGCAAAACTATATACGCGCCAAAAAATGAGAGATGATAACAACTTGAACAACAGAAAAATTTATGCAACAAATTATATGAAAGAGGGAGATAATATAATTTTTTTTTCTTTTTTTACTTTGTCAAAAACGAATATTTTAAAATAAGAAAAAAATTATTTTATCTTCCTTTTTTTTTTTTTACATTTTGCAATGTATGTCCTTGTTTGTGTGTAGCCTAACGTGATGTGAAATAGATCGTGTATTACGATTTCTTTGTCTCTCTTTAATCGAAATATTCAAGTATTTAAATCAAATATATTTAATGTTAGATCTAATATGTCGTATTTGATTTAAATATTTCAATTAAAGAAATACAAAGAAATTAAGTTTTAGTCAAATTAACAATTTTTTTTTCTCAATGTCAAGATTTTATCTCAAGGGAGGTCTTTATCTCGCTTAAACGCTTCGTTTCTCGTCTTTTCGTCCAACGAATACAATGATACTAATCGCACGACCTTGATCGTATAATATTCTCGAGAGCATACTTTTTTCTATTCAACCTCATAAAAGCGACCCTCGTGTCGATAATAGCTGACGATTTGCACGGGTTTAAAAGAGGGAGACCGGCAGCGATGATCGTATAAATCATTGAGTGACAGCTTCTTGACGTGTCTGCTTTGAGGCGTGTATTCGGGAAATAGAACAGCGTTATATCGGTACCACTAAGCGTTCTTGCATCTCGTCAAAGTGTTTATATCAACATTAATACTTGAATCTTTGCAAACGTGGGAAAATTTTACACAATTTTATCAGCTTTTGATATTCGATATCTGAAACAAGATAGAAAATTCTTTCTCGGACATAAAGAGAAGTTGAATAGATCCGTCTTGATTGAGATTGATTAAGACAACTGCGAATAAAGAAAAAGAAGGGACAATCGTAACGCACTTTCTTGTCTACGGGAAATGATATCATCAGGGGTCATAATTTTCTATAAGTTTCCAATTTTTTCCATCAGATATCTTTGCAATTAAGCCTTAAATTAAAATACTCTCTCTCTCTCTCTATTAAAGTAAACTCTATCTGAAATTAACTAAAGAATGTAATTTTAACTCTTTATAAAGTTTAATTTGTAAAAAGCTTTTTTTTTATTTTTTTATTTTTTATTGCTTTCATCTTAAAATAATTTCGAATTTATCTTTAAGCGTTTTGACAGGACACCCTGTATAATAACAAATACACAATAGCGAATTATAAAAATTATATACAATGTGTATAGAGATTTCGGATATTAAATGAGAGATTAAATATAATACAATTATTGATTAATTAAAATTGCATTATATAAATATTATATTTCCAAGCAATTGAATATTTAATTTAATTATTAAAATTTCCATAACATACAATTTGCTCTTTTAATTATCGTAAATGATATTTAAATAAGCATTTTAAGATACCGACAGATGGTTGCTAACGCGATAACAGAGAATATCGTGGCCATCCAGTCTTCTCGTATTTTCTCGCTTCTCCCTTTACTCGAGGCGCGTCTCACGCCTCGATGAAAACGCAAAATGCTGCGCAAAGTCGTCAGCGACCGTGAACAAGACTAGATGTCTGGAAAGAGATAGACGCGACGTATTAATTTTACCTGACAAGCAGGTTCTACTTCCGCGAATATATGCAGTGTTTAGAGAGCGAGTATTTTTCTAGCTTCCACTTTTCAGTCGCTGACAAATATTATTTTAACGCGAAAGGGTAGATAAGATAGTTTTAATACGCGTGTTTTTATATAAAATTACGTAACACCTGTTAGATTAGAGATGAATAAATTATATACACAAACGTATTTTTTTTTTTTACACGTAAAAAATTGGAGAGAAAAAAAAAGTAACTTTAAAATAAATTTACATTCTTTTCTAAGTTTCTTTTTCGCAATTACATATTTTCAAAAGAATTACAACTCTATTACTATTCGACGAGATAATGAAATATGTCCACAGATTTAATTGTTAAACCGTGTATATCTACCTCTGTTACCTCGGGTTCACCTCACTCGGTGGAAAAAAAAAAAAAAAAAAAAGTCGACCTTCGAGTCTCTCCTCCCTTCACAGTCGCGTAAAGATTTTCGTAACGCTCGTCGGGCGCCCTGTGTGCGTCGTATATATAAAAATAGGACGCAGGTACGCGCTCATTCCGTACGGGCACATTATGAGCGCGTGCACGCGCGTTTTGACGAGGAGACTCGGCGCGCGCGCGCGCGCGCTTTCGCCGTGCTACCGCCGTATATCTCCCCCGCGGGGGGAGAGCACGCGTATCCGTGCACGAAAAAGTGCGTGCACGCGTGAGACGGTGCTCGCTCGCTCGCCTTCCGATCGTGTTATTACGCGAGCGGCTTGTGCCCCTCGATGCATGAAGCGATTCCCAGACCTCTCACCCTCTCTCCGACTCCCTTCTCTACCCTCATTCTGTTCTTTTCTTCTCCCTTTTCCGTCTCTTCGCTTTTCCCCTCTCGCGGGAGCGAGAGAGACAGAAAAGGAGACGGTAACGATGCGCGCGTGTGTCTCTGTGTGAACACGTATCCTGACAGATAACGCGCGCACGCGCGCGCGAGAGAGAGAGAGAGAGAACGGGTTGTTGACTCGCTGCCCATTCAGCATAAAGTGCAATGACTCTACATCCCGATGAAAATCTGTATCATCGCCCGAAGGTTTACAATCTTCGGAGTATCAAAATCCGTTTTCCATTTGCGCGCATTTTGCGCCTGGGAATTCGATGATTCTATCTCGAATATATCCCCCGTTCACGCGATCTTAGATTTTCCGCGTGACCTGTTTCTTATCGTTGTCGGTTGGATACCAGCTGATTTTTATTCATCGCTTCAGATTGAAGGCTACCTTGCCTCTTCTCATTTGACATTTAAACGAAAATTATGCAAAACCAAGTGTCTCGAATTCGTATTAATACATCGCCGAAGGAATCGATAAATTTACTACTCGCAATTCCTACAAAAATAAATAATCAATAATCTTATAAAATAAATTGGACAAAATTTTATTAAAAAAAAATTTTTTTTTTTTTTTTGTTTCTGACAATTACATTTTTCTAGATATACAATACATTTTAAATTTATGAAAAAAAGATTATGTTTTTTATTCAGTTGACGTGTTGATCTATTTTGAAAGATCATCCGTGATAAGTGTGTACATATTGTGAAAAATATGATTAGATTTGTAATAGAATTAGAAACTTTTGAATATATATACCATATATATGTATATATAATTACAAAAAACGAAAAATATCGTTGTCATGTTCGTTCTACATATCTTAGTTTCTCGAAAATCAAATCTGCATCTGTCGACTTGTGAGAATTCCTCGCCAGTGAAAAGAAGCAAGAAATCGATTTTCAACTTCTTTTCCTGAGATTTATATCTTAAATCGATCGACTGCGATTGACAGTTGAAATATAAAGCTCCTCTGTACTCGATTTAATTTAATTTCAGAAAATTAAGATATATCTCATCTGATGCGAATAAGGAGATAAAATGATTCAGATCATATATCGTTCAAATAATTTTGAGATGGGGGAATTTTATCTTCAATTTGCTTTCAATTTTAAGCTCAAGTGAAAATACACAATGTTTAATGACGTTTCACGACATTTTTATTGCAAAAAGAAATCCTTTTCAATATGGCTGAAAAAGTGACAAATAACATATTTGGCTAGACAGCGGGGGGAAGGGGGAGGGGAGGGGGAGACTCCACTACCTTAGCGAATAATCGTTTCGTTTGCCTCGAATTGTCTAACAACGAATATGGCCGAATATGCCAAGTGCCTGTCACTCATTCGACGATATTTTTGGCATTCTTACATAACGTTAACCGGCCGCGTACCTCGGCTACGGTAAAGCTCGCCTGGCTCCTTTTCCATCGCATCTTCGTTTCGCCGTTCCCCCGCCGTCATTTTTCACGCTGAATGATTCACTCTGACGTAGATGTGCCAGGAGGAGCCATTGAGGGATGCCAATCCCGTTCCCTCGCGCCATTCCCGATTTATCAGCGACTCGGGTATATAGTTCTCTCTCTCTCTCTCTCTCTCTCTCTCTCTTTTTTTTTTTTTTTTTTTTTTTTTTTTTTTTTTTTTTCCTTTGAAATACCATTGTAATCTGTACCCCATCGCGATTATAATCAGATTCT
Source organism: Polyergus mexicanus (assembly GCF_030449975.1). Lineage (NCBI taxonomy): Eukaryota > Metazoa > Arthropoda > Insecta > Hymenoptera > Formicidae > Polyergus > Polyergus mexicanus. Next base: position 8,722,443 of record NW_027223325.1, read on the forward strand.
TGAAACGCGTTTATTTTTCGTCCACAGAACTTCTTCTTCTTCTTCTTCTTCTTCTTCTTCTTCTTCTTCTTCTTCTTCTTCTTCTTCTTCTTTTTCTTCTTCTTTTTTTTTTCTCCAAATTAATCAATGACAGCATCATACGTGTAATAGGTTTGTATTAATGTTACTAGTTTTTTTTATATAAATTTAAGTTAAAATTTTCCAATGTCGCAAGTGCCAAATCTTATCGTTGTCCTTCTAAGCATTTCTATTATAAACTAACATCGTTTACCTTTTGTAGTCCCGCCTCTCTCCCCTCCCCTTCCTTTACGCATTCGAGGATCGTCGATGAATTGCATTACCGCGGGTTGCACGCGGTAATTCTTGCCGAGTCAGACAAGTTATTGTGACCCTTTTCATTTTTCCGACACCTGTCTCGATGCGCTCGTCGTCGTCGTCGTCGTCGTCGTCGTCTTGAAAATTTCGTGCGCGTTTCGCACGTCAAGCTCGTCGACGTGAAAGCCGAGAACAATGGTGCGGGGGGGGGGGGAGTAGGGGGTCGAAGAGTCTCTACTGCCGAGACGCCGGGTGTCCTCGGAAGGGATGATACTGTAATCGCGATGATGAAATACAAAAAAAAAAAAAACTTTTCATATCTATATCTTTGTTATTGTACGAGAAAGAGTAAAGAGAGCAACGGTATACGGAAAGTCCCTTCCGCCCCCCCCCCCCCCCCCCCCGCTCCTCGTAAACTGTTTTCTATAAATAATCGAGTGAGAGTAGCAGAACCGTAGTAAAGCCTCATTACGGACAGTCTTTTTGTTGACTATATTGAGCCGCTACTGCGCTTCGTACATGGATTGTGGAAACCACAAGCCCTGGGATGTTCTTGACATTATGCTATTTTAGCTGCGCGTACACACGCGTACACGTGCGCTAGTCTTAACCTCATTATCTTTCACTCTTACGAAGGTGGAAAACCCGGTGGCCGGTGCTCGTTTCAAAGAGATATTAATTCCCTTCGTTTCGTGCAATGTTAACGATGATACATATTAAATTGTCGTAATAATTAGCGATTGTATATATGGAGATCTCATTGAGGTTTCGTCTCGAAATATTTAAATAATCTTATTTTAGACTGTTAAAGGATATTCTATCATTTAACTTAAGCATTTCTTTTCGGGGAAGAAAGAAAGAAAAAAAATTAAATCGCATTATTACGTAAGAAGCGATTTTTGTTCCCGTTACATTATTACAAGAAGAAAGACTCGGCTCGTACGCGTATTGTTTGCATTTCAACGTCAGATGATTCTAGCTGGAATCGCGTAACTTCTTCGCCAGCATCCCCCGTGTCGTCGCGATGACAGACGGGAACGAATGAAGGAGGGTCAAGGTTGAAGCTTATTGAAACTTATCACCGCGTTGCGGCGCCTTTCACGTGCGATAAATCGACCGATGACTCATCGAGTCAAATAGCCGTGCAAATTTAAAAGTAGGTAGGGCCGAATCGTACATATTCTCGATATAAATATATATGTATTAGAATCGTGATTACAGCTAAGTTTAGCTGTAGCTTCTCAGCTCTCGTATCCTCCCGCGTTATCCGGATTTTTATTCAACAGTTCTCTCGCATTGAAAATAATCGACAACGAATTCAAATATTATGTGAAATTTTTAAGAGGCACGATTGTAGGGAAAAGAAAAAATTTACCGGTATCGATGAGGAAAAAGAGAGATATTAATTTTAATCGAAATAAATAATTGATGTACCATTTATAAATATTGTTGATCTCTTGAAAAGTTTGTAATTTTATGATTTTTTTTTTTTTTTGGCTTGTCATTTTTATTTGATTTTGTACATATGTACAGGAGAGATTATGTAACTCGATATTTTTCATAAAAATCCCCGTAAACGTGATATAAAAATTTTTCAGTCCGAATAAAATGTCATTTATTATTAATGATAATTTAATTGCCGCCTCCCGTGTTCGAGACGGATTTCGCTCGTCGGCAAAAGCCCGGTTAATAAAATGTCCGGCGGATCGATAACACGACTGCGTTTACCGTCACATAACACGTTACAGGAATCCGTACAGGAATCCACATCGTGCGCCAAGTTATAATCGGAAAAAAAAAATTTCGAATCAACCGCGGAGAGTCGCAGGCAGCCTCTTTACTGTCACTTCAACCGTCCCCTTCTTCGGTCGCAACCCCTTTTCTCGCGTGTCCTCGTCTGCCTCTCCTTCGGTGGCAAAGAATCTGAGAGTTGAAACTTGTCAAATCTAGGAAGGCAGATTTCCTTTCAGACATTCAGGCTAGCTAAAACGAAAAGAATTACAACACGATGACTTAACGAACTGCCCTTTCTTATATCAAAAAAAATTTTCATTTCGCATAAATTTCTTCTTTTTTATTTTTTTTTTTCTCCTTTCGCGGGATATATCTTTCTTGTCGTAATCTTAAACGTTTCGTCGCTAATCGAGAATGAAAGATTATAAGAATCGATTAGAGAGGAGACGAGAAGCTCTTTTAATAATTAAATCGCAAATATGTGTTACATTTAACATCTTTCAAATTTTCAATCGAGCGATATTTTTCCAAATTTTATATACATATAAAATTCTTTATAGAAGATAATTATGTTGGTTAAAATTTATTTCTCACTCTATGGGGGGAGGGGAGGGGGGAGGGGGGAAACTGCTCGCATATAATATAAATTTTCATTGCGCATAAATATATAAATAATTTGGCTGATATTAGGCTATTTGAAAGAAAGAAAAAAAAATTCTTTAATAAACTCGTTCCCTCGTTAAATACGATGAACTTTGTGCACGCTTAACGTTAATAACGTCATCGGCGAACGAGAAATGGTGGTGGAAAGCACCGACGGGGGACGAATATCGGTCGGCCGTTTTATGTCTCGATCCCTTTCTCTGAGCGCGATTAAAACCCCCTGCTGTGTTTTCCAGCCCTAGGACGTTTATTACGCCAACACCACAGGTGCATGTGCACAGGTAGCTAGATAGGTAGAGATGCGGTCGGGCACTCTCTTCAAGTTGAACGCGGTCGCCGAGTATATTTATATACGCAAGCGTCTCTCGCGCTCACGTGGAAATTTTTTATTATAATAAGAGAGACTCTCCAGAGAGAGAGAGAGAGAGAGAGAGGGGGGGGGATGGCGGCGGCTCACGTGAGGGTTGAAAGCTTGTATAGTCGAGAGAAGGATGCGTGACGGGGAGAGGTCGACTGAGAAAGAGAGAGAGAGAGAGGGGGGGGGAAGGGGAGAAACAAAGAGCTCTCGGTATATAACACGCGAACTAGCGTGTGTTCCATCCATCCCTTGGAATGGCGACGGTTCTCAACTTTCGGCAACTTTCACGATCGAGAGATCGTTGATAGTTATATCGATAGAGAGGAAACGACATATTTTAATTGCGTCGCTGTTTAATCTAAAAGTGACAATAATCGCGGACTCCTCCTCTCCGTATCATCGAGAATCTTTATGACAATTTTGTGAAACGCTGGACAAAAATATACGATATAATTTCGTACTAATATTAAACTTATTTAATCCCAATTGATCTTAATCAATCCTAATCTTAATTATTTTACGAGGCTCGAATCAGATAAAAATATACGATAAAATTTCGTAGAATTTTATCTTTTCTTCTCTCTGACAAACGTCAAATGTATTGTCCATTCGAATATATATTGCCAAATATATGTATACATACCATATATTCTCTCTCTCTCTCTCCCTCTCTCCCTCTTCATTATGTTTCGTCTTGTCTCATCTCATCCCCCCCCTTTTTTTTTCCTTTTCGCCGGCATTGCAACTCTATGCACGCCAACTGTCGTCGATACCCCGAAGTTTTTTTTTTTTTTTTTTTTTACCGGGGTCGCTACAAGTCCCGGGAAAAGGGGGTAAGGGAAATTGAAAACAGTCGGAGTAACACACCGGGGGAAAGGAGTGCCGGGAAATTGCGAGAAACTTGCGGATTTTCTCGCTGCGCGTCGATATTATTCGCCGTATTAAGAACTACGTTTAGAAAGAAAGGAAAAAAAAAAAATCAGACTGAAGAGAAGAGAAACGCGCAAAGTTATCCTCCTCTTTTTCTGTACACAAGTATTTTTCCTTGGGTACGTGCGCGCGTAAGAGCTTTCCGTACTCCTCTTTCAGACACCTTAATTTGTAATAGTCAAGATTTTATTTCGCTATACAAGAAAGAAAGTTTATTAACGGAAAAAAATAGAGAAAACTCGAGCAACTCTTTTTAATTTTATACGTTATATTATTTGCTCTCTCTCTCTCTCTCTCTCTCTCTCTCTCTCTCTCTCTCTCTCTCTCTCTTTTTCCTTTTTTTAATATTTGTGTAATTTTTTTCGAGTGAAAAGGTTATATATTGAAACTATAATACTTCTCTTTCGCTCCGTTATTTATGTATTCTTGCATCTATTCTCATACATCGTTTTCCCTTCTCTCTTTTCATCCGTCATTCATTTTTGTTCTCTTTTCTAATTTTTACACTCGCCGTCATCGTTCATAACGTCATCGCTCTCGCTCACATGTGGCGGGCTGCATCTCTGTCCACCATCCCCCCGTGTTGCTTGTCATATCGGTGTATATGAGGCCACGCGTATGAGGGAAAGGGGAAGACTCCTCGAGAGACAATAGACCGTTGGATATGGCCGACAACGAGAGAGAGAGAGAGAGAGAACCAGAGCGATGCTATTCGCGTTTCACTTCCTCCTGTGCCCTACTGTCATTTTGCATCTCTCTGTCCTTGACGAGGCAAGTGTTACGATCGATACGTCGCATTATTGAAATTATGACACGAGCAATTGAAAGAATTATGTATAATCGTCGGCGCAAATTTTATAAAATTGATCTCGTATATAATATAGATATACAATATCGCTCATTTATTCGAGCTTTCTTATTATTGGCGCTGAGAGACAGGAATCTAATTCTTCGCGTGTCGAATAATTTTTCCATCGAGTACGAATAAATATCTGTATATCGGGGAAAGATCATTCATCAATCTCTGTTTAACGCGCATTTCTCGCGCTACTCTCGTAAAGCGATAATTATCGTAATTAAAAAAAAAAAAAAAAAATCGGAAAAAAAACTTGGCTGGTGAGACGGTGAAAGACGCGAGGCGGGACCGCGATCGATGATGGTCGTTAATATTTTCACCTGCCGAACGAATTACCGATCTTTGGCGTATGAAACCCACTCGACGATACCGCCGTCACCCCTTCCAGCGATATAGACAGGTAAGTGGGGTGGGGGGGAGGAAGAGAGGAGCGCGAGAAAAGGGGGTTAGTCGTCTTCTTTTGAATCTCTCGTGAAGCTCTCGTGGACGGTCGCTCCTTTGTCTCACCCTCGTTGCAAGTACCGGGACGACGTTGTCCCCCTCCCTTACGCGCGCGCTCCTCAATGGCACTTGGGGCGGAACGAGAGTAGCGGGAGAAAACGAGAGCGCGTCTCGACGAAGGGTGAAAAAAAAAAAGAGTCCTGGCATAAGTGCGCGTCTCGAGGCACGTCTGTCAATATTGAAAATCTCGTCGGGATACGCGAAACTATTTTAGTACCCGAAACTGAATCATTGCAATCATCCTTTTTTTTCCTTTTTTTTTTAACTCTCTCTCTCACACGCTATTCCACTGAAGAATAGAATGACTGTGATTGATCATTTTTAGAATTATGGATATTATTAAATTCCATGATATATAAACGTAGCCATCATTGGGTTATGTACTTTTTTTTTTTTTTTAAATAAATAAATATATATATCTTGCTTTATTATTGTAATCTTCAGCTGTTATTGCGTTAAACATTTAATAGTATTTTTTGAAAAAATGTATCTTATTCTAAAATATATTTTCAACAATTTAATAAATTTAATAAATTTAATAAAATTAAATTTATAAATTAATTTGATAAATTTAATAAATATCTTTCTTGCGACAAAGTCGGAGCTTTATAATTTTTGATTTAATAATAATATAACGATGATAAAATATATATAATTTTATATTGATTGTATTAAATAAGCACATTCTTTAATATCTTATTTCGTCCTTTTTCATTTTGTAATGAAATTAAATTTATTAATCAAAGTATGCTGTTTAAAATATGAACTTTATCCAGTTTCATCAGATGCAAGATTCAGCATCAATTATTTGAATATGTATGGTATATGCGATGAAAAATCGGGGAAATAGAAACAGAATGCTAAAGATAGAAGATGAAAAGGTTTTTTAATGAAAGACAAGTATTTAAAAAATCATGAAAAATCGAGTATTTTTCTCTGTTTTCTCGAAAAGTTTTAAATGGCATATTGCTGAAACGTTAACTCGATGCAATTGCAAACGTAAATAATATCTAGGGATATTTTATCAAATGTTGTGAATGTTGCGGAAATATTGTCCTCGCGATTAAAGTGATATGAAAATGACACATATAAATTATAATGATTTCGCACGATTCATTGAAAACTTTGCAAAAAATTTTACGGCTAAGGGAAAAGGGAAGAAGCTCTCCTTCATTCGCCATCATTAGGAACCTTGAGACGCATCCTGAGCGACTACGTGCGAGAAAAAGAGGAGGAAGTCGGTGAAACGGACATTGTCGAAGCTCTAGGCTTTGTCGTCGCTCCTCGGTAAAGAGTATAGCTCGACAAGAGTGCGGGGTAGGTGCCGCGAGGGTGAAGAAGCTGAGGGCGACAGGTCCGTATTCTCGGCGGATCCTGCGAACGAATAGAGCTTTTACGTTACTCTGTGCGCATACACCGTGTGCAGTATACCATACATACACACGTATATACGACAGGGGAAGCGCGGAGAACGTCGAGAGATAGACATAGACTGCGGAACGTGAGAGAGAGAGAGGGAGGGAGAGGGACCAGATGACGGTCAAAGAGTGCGTATGATGGAGAAGGAGGGAGAAAAGGAGAGCAGTGAACTGTGAGAAAGAGAGAGAAGGACGGAGGGGGCAGGGAGAGCAGAAAAGAAGCGAAGAGAGCGAGCGAAAGAGAGAGAGAGAGAGCGAGAGAGGGATGTACGCGTCACACCGACCGCGCGGCGCGTCGCGTCGCCTCGCCTCGTTCCGCCTCGCGTCGCCTCGCGTCGCCTCGCGTCACTCAAAGCTCGGGCCATGGGAGCCGCGAGGAGGCTCGTCGAGAGAGGAGGCAGCAGTCAGTTCTCAACTGCCTTTCTACGCGGCAGCCGTTGGTCGGAGCGCGCGCGGTTTACCGTATTACGCCGGGTTTCGTTCGCGTTCCTCTATCCCCGGCTGTTACGTTATTCGCTTGTTTTCTCCTTCAGTTCTCCCTCTCCTCGGTTTCTTCGCATTTCTCTCTCTCTCTCTCTCTCTCTCTCTCTCTCTCTCTCTCTATCTCTTTCTTTCTCTCCCCGATCGAACAGCTGAGCTCCCGTATCGTCAAACGAACGCCAGTGATTCGCGCGACGGGATAAGAGAGATCGTTTCCGCAACCGAGATCGCTCGACGAGAATTACGTCGGTTATTCTGTCGGACCTTTTTACACACAAGTACCGAGAAAAAGTTTCGGAGGAATTTTTGAAAGCGTACCCCTCCCCACCTCTCCCCCTAGTGTATATCTCGGGGGCAACGACACGTCGCGTCGCGTTTGTCGCGCGTGGTCCAGGAAATCATCGTCGCCGGTGAGTTCGCGAGAACACGTGGCGCATCACCGATATCTCTGGTGAGGATGTGATATTTTCATTTTCAAATTTTTTTTTTTTTTTTTTTTTTTTCTTTCCCCCAAACGTTAATCTGGTGGATCGGAAGGGGAGGGATACACGATGGTGGTGGGGGTTTCTGGAAGGAAGACGATGCCGTTGGACGTTTGACAGTCGAATTCTCTTAATCGCGGGCGAGTGATGCGCTTCCACGTGCGATAAGTAACGACTGTGCCGCATGTGCACGAGAATACGAAGGGAGATTTGTGCCGAGTGCGTGATAAATGTCAGTGCGTTGCGGTTCGGCCACCGCTAACCGGCTAATAATCTCCGGGAGATAGAGGTGGGAAAGGCGTGGAGGGGAGAGGCTTTTTAGGGGTGCTAAGATATGGTGGTGCTCGAGCTGGAGGCGGTCTATGCCCAGGCAGCCCCGCACACGAAACTGCTCAACAAGCGTTTCGTCGGGGCCCACCATTGGCTGGGACCGCTCAAGGAGGCTCTCGTCGCGCGACTCGCGGCTGACAAGGTACGGACCCGATTCACTTGCGACTTTTTGCATAAGATATGCGATCGTTTTTATATAGCATATTATGTCAGAATCTGTGTAGATATATTTTTATAATACACATACACGTACGGGGTGGCCCCGAACGTTCCAGCCAGACTCTGAGATCTTATAGGAAATTTAATTCTCGACAAAAAATCTCCTATAAACATGGGTCGAAAAATACTTCCTTAAGAAATTATCGCTCAAAAATCTTGGATGCCAAGGAAGAGCGAAAGGTGAAAAGAAAATGAAATTTAATAAATTTCTTGAAAAAACGATAAAAATAAAAATCTTTCTTTTATGAAAATAAAATAAATTTTTTTAAACCAAAATAGCACGTAATAGTAGAAAATGAATAAGACGTGAAAAAACTAACTGTTCTCAAAATGTGTCCCCCCCCCCTTGCTCCAATACACTTTCGGCATCGAGTAATGACCGATCTAATCGCTTTACGGAAAGTAAAGCACTTTTTGTACGTTTGAAACTGGTTATATGAAAATCTATGGAACGTACAACAATTATTTTGATCTCATTTGAAAGACAATTTAATTTTCTACCACTTCTGTTGGTAGAAATGTAGGTTGTTTTGACTAATACATTTATCCCCATACAATACATTTTTATTAATTTAAATTTACTTAAGAAAAGGCATTAAAATTGTCAGACTTTAATTTCTTATATCTCCTAAACTAATGATTTTTGCGGGGGACTACTCAGAACAATCTCTTCTACAACATACCTGATTAATCTTTTATGCATTTTTACCAATTTTATTTACTCAAAAGAAAGAGAGAGAGAGAGATAATTATTTATTAACAAAAAAACTATTAGCATTCACACACACACGTGTTAAGTCTTAATTAAAAAAAGAAGCTTAAGAATACGTATAATTAATAAAATGTTAATAATTAAATATTTTATTGTTCAAATCATATATTCAAAATTGAAGGTGAGAGATATATAAATCGCGAATACAACGCGTGCGCGTGGAAAAAAGATTACGCAATTAATTTATATCTTGTGAAATTTTTTCGAAACAGTTTGCGAACATCTCTTCGCGCGTTCAGAACTTTAAAAGCGATATATTTTCAATGAGTATAGATTGGGGACAAGTATAATAATTCCTATGTTTTGTTTGCGATATTAAAAGCGCGACAATATATCGATAAGTTTTTCCATATCTGTAAAAGAAAATGAAGGAAAGAAAGAAAAAAAAAAAACCACGTCGATTTCAATTCCATTGAGACTCTCACAATTTTTGCGCGATATATCCGTCATAATATTTACCCGTTGAAAACGAAATAAATATTTTTCACATCGTTACCCAACATCGCGACGAGCCCCCCGCCCCCCCCCCCCCCCCTCTCCCCGAGTTGTTTTACGATTCCGTAAATCGACGTGTACGAATTGACATTACTCGAATGTCGCGCGCGCGCGCGCGCGCGCGCTGCAAAATTTTGTACAGATTTTCGATTCGCTTACGGAAAAAGAAGAATCGGATGAAAATATACATTTGTTATTTTTTGACAGCGTGATTTTTCTCGAAGCGGATCCCGTTATTAATTGAGCTCGATGGATGATTCGACAGAGAGGTTGGATAGACTCGCGAGAATCTGTGCCGGGCGAGAAGGGGCTGGGGGGGGGGGGAAGGGGGCGACGATCGATTTCCCATTAAACCGTTTTAGTCGGACGCGCAATAAAAACTTTCCGCATTTTAAATATTTAACTTTTGTTGATGCGTTGTTCAACTTCTCTCTCTCTCTCTCTCTCTCCCTCTCTCTCTCTCTCTTTTTTCTCCACACATTCCTGCATGCATTACTCGCATTAGGTTGGAAATATCGCGCACGTGCTCTTCCCCTCTTTATGTCATGCCGGCCCCTTCGATGTATAGGCTGTTTTTTTTTTTTTTTTTTTAAATTCCCGAATAATTCGTGCCCTGATTGTGATAACGGAACACGCAGCTCGATAATCTGCGAGTCCTAATCCTAAGGATCGCTCCAACGAGTCTTTATCTAAAATTTATGATTTTTTCCTTTCCCTCTCTAGTCTCGCTCTTTTATGAAAATTTTGTGAATTAATTTCTTGTTACGTATTCATGCGCCATAATTTAATTCGCGTATCTTATGGATCGAATGGTCATTTAATATAGTTTTGTAGATTTAAAGTTTCTTTCTTCAATCGTCCTTAACTCGTTTCCGAAAGCGTCTTGAAACAAGTCTTCAATATACGCGAATCAACGTATTATATTTGTATAGTCGGGGAAACATTCTGTAAAACCAGGTAGCGTTGAAATTCCCTCATAATCGCGGTTCGACGATAAAAACGTTAGTCGGGAATAAGTATCTCGGTAAGATTGTGAACGATGGAGATTGAAAAGCTACACGAGGTAGATATTCACGAGTACGAATACAAGAGTATTGGGCGCAAGAGCGGTGCCCGATTTGGAGAAAATCGGTATCCCAAATGGAATTTTTCACTATCTCCTTTCAAATTCAAATTTAATATTTATTATATAAGAAATTTAATTTAAAAATTATATACTATTTAACATTAATTTTTTAAGGTCCGCTGCGGTTTACAAGCTGATATCCAGTTTTTTTTTTCTTTTTATATTACACATATCTGCTTGTTACCCAATATAAAAGTCACTTCTGTATTGTGTAGAGTACGGTATTTTTTAATTTATTTATTTTTAATTATACTTATATTTATATTTATTTTTAATTATATTTTAATTAATTAATTAATTTATTAAATATAATTTATTTAATAAATAATTTATTTAATAATTTATTTAATAAATAAATTATTTATTTATTAAATAATTATTTATAATATAATTTATTTATTAAATAGAATCTTTTTTATTATAATTATTATTTGCATTTCGAGAATGTTTAGAGAAATTATACTGCAGTTCGTCCTAAAATACATTATACATATATATTCAAAGTTTACAAAAGAATCTCTGTAGACGGTTAAATTAGTATAAGCGGCATTTCGCGCCCCTTAATTTTTCGCGCTCCTTCATCCCCTCGTTTCGATCGCCTTTAAAGCCGGTGCTGATTCAACGAAGCCAAGCAATCTTCGCTCCATCGAAGAAAAAAAGAAAGAGAGAGAGAGAGAGAGAGTGCGCTGTTCGTATTTACCCTTAAAGAAAATTGGCTCTCGGACGTTCGCGGTTCTCAGCCCTTCTCTCCCTTCTTCGCCCCCGTGAGAAAGATAGAAAGAGGGGGTGAGAATGCAGTCGGAGACGGAGGGGAGAAACCGTGAGATCCTCGATAATTAAGCGAGAAAATGAGTACGGGAACGGGCGGCGCGGCGCGTTGCGTTGCGTTGCGTTGCGTTGCGTTCTAATATTTATGCGAACGCGATGCATTGTACGTACTACAGCAATGGCAGCAGTACAAGTACGTGTTTAACGCGCGGGGCTCGTTTTCGTTTTGCTGACTCGAACGACTCTGCGAGAGAGCGCGGGCACTCTCCCCCTTAATCCTCCTGTTACCAAGTGGCCTCCACTCAGTGTCCTCCAGAACTTTTTGCCGATAACAGCGCGCAACTCGATCCTCTCTCTCTCTCTCTCTCTCCAATCTGGCATATTAATCGCGTAAGGAACCTCCTTCTTTCCGCGTTTGCGTTCCAGACGTCGCTTAAAAAGGTCTTACGCCGCAGAAATTCGGCTCCACCGGTCGAGAATGAGAGCGCTAATATAATGGCGCGCATTTTTTTTCCCCCTCGCCCCTCCCCAACGCGTTATGTGCTGAAGCGAGAAATTTATATTTGCAAGATAAATATTTGATCTTTCAATCACATATGCGTTTTCATGAAATGTCGACCGTTTTCGCGATATATTTAATTAAATCAATGAAAATCTTTTCAATTAATAATTAAAAGTATAATTTTTGATAACGGATATAAAACAAAGGGAAATATTTTTATATTACTGTAACACCCAGCTTTTACGCAATTTCTATGACAATTAATATGCGCGTGGATATGTTTCGGAATAATTTGCCTCACAATAAGGTTTATAAACGTACAACAGATCAAGATAACGTGTATTCGTATAATCAATTTAATTCAATATTAATACTCGCAAGAATTCGTGATTCTATTATAATTAGATTTAATAATTCAGATAATGGGAACAGCGCTATTAAATTATTTAGAGAATATAATTTTATTTCAAGTTAGATTTTTACATTACACATTTATAAGAATTCTTATCACATCGAAAAGTGTCTTGGTGTCAAAAAAATTTTTGAATTAAATTTCTTGAATAAGAACTTATTTATCGCGTATCGCAAATGTAAATAAGGATTAGTAGGTAGCTAATCACGTGGAAAAGTGATGTTTATTAATGTTTGCTGTGTGGGATATCGCGATCCTCCATACGTTATTGCAAATTCGCCAATTCGCGCGTTCAGCCAGCAGAGCATATGTCATCAGCGTGCGTAAGCTTTTAGTTAGGGTTTTTCCCCCTTTTCAGGAAATTTCAGGAATAAGCCAATAAGGCAATTCCCGTCTCACACGTCGATTCTATCTCAAGTCCCTTTTTCATGGAAACGTCGTAAATCGTCCGTATCGTCATTTTTGTCTACCGAAATCTGTGTGACCTATCCACCTTTCGAAATTTCACCCCCTCCTCCTCCCCCCTCCGTAATATATAAGCCCTAAACGGGTTCGCGGCTCGCTCGCGACGTAATCATATGCCGTATCCGCGACTATCGCTGATAACCTCGGTGAAAGCGCACGCGATATGCTAATATTTCCGATATATTTTCCCGACACGATGAGAGGGGGGTGGGGGCTGGGGGGGGGAGGAGATCGTGCGGTGAAACGACGACGGGGCGCGCGATTCGTGTCACGGCAGCAGCAGAGGGACTCTCGAGAATTGAACGGGAGCGCGCGCCTTCCGCGTCCCTCTTCGTTCTCATCTCATCTCATCTCATCTCATCTCGTCTGTAACTGTACGCCACAGCCATCCTTCTGTCGGCTAAGGGGATTGTTCCTCCGTTGCGCGGATTTTCATTGGTTTGCCGTTAATCCGCGAACGATACTCGAGACTCTCGATATACAGGATGTATGGATAAAAAGATAAAGTCGGAGGAATTGCTGGAGAATATCGTACATAATATAAAATATGTCTATTGTTTATAGTGGTTCTCTCTCTCTCTCTCTCTCTCTCTCTCTCTCTCTCTCTCTCTCTCTCTCGATAAGAGCAGTGTTTTAATTATATCGTAAGAAATTTTTCAATGTTTTATACGATACATGTAATTGAATTGAATATTAATTAATTTATATAATTTTTTTATTCTATTATTTAGAATATTATATTATTATACAATGTGTAAAATTATATTTTATTAATTATAATATAATATTTATATAATATAATTTAAATTATGATTAAATTATATTATATTAATGCGTAAAAAAAATTAGCGCACTCTAAAGCGGTGGCAAATTAAAAGAAATTTTGCCTTTCTTGCTTCGAAGAAATTTTCGTATCATCATGTTTCGGTACATCCTGTATATACGCGAAGAGATCGCTAAAAGCACGTTCGTCATTGAGAGGCATTGGAAAAAAAAAAAAAAAAAAAAAACACCATAGCTTCATCGGTACGTCTGCCGATATTAGTCGGCTTTCCTTCTCTATCGCTCTTATACATTTGTATACAAAACCATGGCACGATACGCGACGAGTGCTGCTGGCTGCATCTAGTAGAAAATATCGCTAGGTACTCGATAAAAATTATTAACATCGATTAAATTCTCTTATATATATCGTCTCTAAAATTTTAGAAAAATTCCCCCCCTTCCTCCCCCCCCCAAAAAAAATGATAATAAATATTCTTCGTTTCGCGGCAAATGTTCAAGACACGCGAATTTATTTAGGGCGTTCAAATTGTTCACTTTTCCTCCCATCAAACATCCTTTTTCATATCCGGCCCTCGAGTATCCCCGTTCAACGAGCGGGAGCTTCTCGCGTATTACGCGACATCCTGTGTAATAACGTTAACCTTAGCGCGGAGCTCTCCGCTATCTTATATTTTTCAGAGGCTCTCCACGAGGGGTTTAGTTTATTGCCATAATAAAATTTTAAGATGCTTTGGACGGGCGTAGAAATTATTTGGCCGGCTCTTTACTCAGTTTTAAAGAAGGAAGCGCGCTAAGCGAAATATATTCCGTTAAGGTGTAAATGTTTAAGTATCCGAGATTTTTTTTTTTTCCCCTCTTTCTTTCCCCTCCCCTCGCATTAATATTCACGGGCGATAAACGGTGTAATTGAAATTATTGGATAAAATCGAGGAAACAATATTTGAGGAGATTGTGTGGAATTTGACAGAAAGCGTGGGGAAATATTATTTCGTCGTAATTCTTGAATTTTCTCCGTTTCGGTCTGTAAAATTGAGCGATGTATAGGAAGATAATAATTACGCAGTTAAAAGACTAACTGCGTATGTTTGATGATGTAATTTTGATAGTCTTAGTCGTTGGTCGAGAAATTTTCCAACGTTATTTATGCGGCGAATCCCGATAATTTTTATTCGTACGTCTTGGAAGAATGGCCGACGAGAGACGGTCTCGAAAAAAAAATTTTTTTTTCTCTCTGTAATAGGACGCCCAATAGTGGATGGATCTTGCCTAATAGGAATTTAATTATCTCGTCGACGTCGTTACACTCGGCGAGTATAGCGGGTGTTGTATACACACGCTAATGATTTTCCCTCGTGTCCGGATCGTTCCGGGCTAACCGCAAAAATTATTACCGCCAGTAATAAGGATGGGGAGGCGAAATATATTCTTGTTTCGCCTCTCTCTCTCTCTCTCGTCTCCGTTCATCGAATCTCTGTAAATACAGTACACAGGGTCAGTGGCGTAATACGAAGCCGCCATTGGCTTTTTCTTTGATCCTGAAAATCTAATTTGTCCTGCCTTGAGCCATTTTCCTCTTAATATGCGTGATACGAGTCCCCCGGGATCATGATCGGGGAAAAAAAAGAGATGGATTAATTGATATACGTGAGATCGGTGTGTAAGCAGCGACTTTATTAATATTTAATTAATTAATATAAACTATAATATATATAATTAATTAATAAATTAATATAAACTATAATAATTTATTAATATAATTAATTTATATAATATACGGAGTTATCTTCCTTCACGATTTTCGCGTTTTGTTATTGAATTTTTCAAAAAGTAAAAATTGTTGTTTACAGCATGCGTAAAGATATATCCCGTGCATGCGTTTGTCCGGTTAGCAGAGGTAAGTTTACCCAGCTGGTTAACGCATGTTCGGCTAACGTGTATCTTCGTGGTTTTATCAGTGATGAGTACGCGTGAGCTTTTTCGCGTAACGTTCTTTCTAATTTCGAACCGTCTCTTATGGATATATCACGGTTCGCGCGCAACCGTCTCTTTCCATCTTTCTTCTACGCTGGGTGAAAATTTAATTATCGCGTCAACCGGAGCTTGGGATCTTGTTCACGTGCGCAGAACCAACCGTGACGTGAACTCCTGCTTGGTTTCACCAAGATTTCTCGCCGGGCATCGTACTGATTATTACGCGAGAAAACGTGTATATATTTATTTATTTACTATAAAATATTTGTTATATAATATAATCTTTATTATATAATATTTGAAATTACAATCGAAAAATTATATTAAAAATATATTAAATATTTTAATAATATTAATATTTTTAATAATATTTATAATATTAATATTAAATATTTTAACGTTAAAAAAAAAATATATTTAAACTAATTTTCTATTCACGAGGATAAAACGCGTAAGGAAAAATTTTAACTGTCAACAGTATGTACAGCTTCTGTGAGCAAACAATTTTGAGGACCACTGTACGTTGAGCTCTGAAGATTTTTCAATATTGTTTCGAAATGAAAACGGCGGACGGAAACGTCGTGGCGTTTTGTAGTAGGTCAATGATTCAAAGTAGATGACGGAATAGGAAACGGATGGGCGACGTATCGAGTTTAGTCGCGATAGCGACCGTAGCTTTGTTCATCAATTCCGGCCACGTCGGGCGGAAGGACATTCCCGACCAAGTAATATCGATAATGAGCTACGGCTCGTCGTTGCTTTCGTTGCAAAGTAACAACTTTGTTCGTTAGTATTGTTCGAACTTATACTTTTACGATGGTATCCTTCCCCCGTGGAATAACAGTGTAAAAAGCTCGATATGTATGCGCGTTAAAGGCTTAAAATTATTTCTATATATTATCTTAATATTGAATCCTTTCATTTATTTCTTAGTCCTTAAAGATCCCGTCGAATAATGAATGGGAGGATAGATCCGGTGACCGAGAAGAGAAATTACAAACGTGTAAACACGGTACGCGATCGTTTTTAGGGCCGATGACGTTTCGAGAATTTGCGAGAAGTGCAGGACATTTAATGGCGATGTCATACCGTCATTATCTTCGTCCCGAAGACGAAGACGCGGAATGCTAAAGGAGAAGACACAGTACGGGGCTTTTATCCTCCTTCTTCCTCTCTTTCTCTCTCTCTCTCTCTCTCTCCTTAGTATTCGACGCGTCGTTGCATCAGCTACTGCACGAGAACTGTCATGATGCACCCGCGAAATTCTGAATATCTGCGGACGTGGAAAATTTTAATTTTCGATCGACATATGTTGGATAGAAAGACATTTGATTGAATGGAGGAAGATTTTTTTCTTATAACGGGAAATCCAGCGCAAGAAGAAAAAATGAAATATTTTTGATATTTTTAAATATGTCATTCGAGATATTATATAATAATAATTTCGAAAAAAAAGGAGGGAAAGATTGTTTTATAATAAAAAGTAAATTTTTTAAATTCTTTCGACAAGTTTAACAAAATCGATAAAATAAATATTTGTCACACGTGCGCTATGTGCGTGTGTCATTTCCGTAACGAGAAAATATTTTTCTACCGATACAGAGCATCTTATCATATTTTTTTATCCTCAATATTTTTCGATTTCCTTTGCGTAAGTCCGTGTAATTATAATTATTTAAAAGACATTGTTTCCAAGGAGGGGGGGGGGGGAGAGAGAGAGATTTCTGTCGAATAATGAACGCGCTTAAAATGCCATAAAGATGATCCTCGTCTGACGCTTCCGTGCAGCAGGTACTCGAAATTCTCGCGACTTCTCGTGCATCTTCTGAGGAAAAGCAAAGCCCCCCCGCCCCTCTTCTCACGCTTCCGTACTCTCGTTTGTTTGCCCTATTTTGTTTACGCGCGGCAACATTAATATACGGTTCTCCTCGTCCATAATTCAGGCGTCGGGCTTGCGGACTCGCGGGACAACATTTCGTCGTTTGGGAGGAGCTGCCACCGCGACTCCTTGCTGGTGAGAGAAATCGTTGCGGGGATGATGGCCGGGCTTCTCTTTCCCGGGAAGCGTATTTCGTATGCGCCGAGGAAATGTCATTCCGCGTCGCGTGTTCAATACTATCGTCCAACATTTCTTGTCCCAGGTGCGTCACGTGATTTCTATGGCTCATTGTCGACATCGACACGCGCGGAAAATCGGCCTTAGTGCTAGACAGACTAGTCTCCCTCCTTTCCTCCTCCGACATGTCCTTATCGTGCTTTAGACAAGAGAAGAGAATCCATATTCCGAATAGAATTATATATATATATATATATATATATAAATTTGATGTGATTTTGCTAAGACACCCAGTATCGATTTTCACTCACTGCTTACGCGAGCAATAAGTCTTGATTTAAATATGTTCATCTGACTCTTGGTGAAAAGTTTATTTAAAATTATTATTGAATTTTTTAGTTAATATTATGGAGAAAGATTAAAACTAATATTACTAATGAACGATTAATAGTTTGAATAATAAATTATTTTTAAGAGATATATTGTAAGACCAGATTCTCTCTCTTATTGGAGAATAAGAAATCTCAATTTAATCATTTCACTTTAATAAGATTGAAAAGTCGAAGTTTATTATTATAGTTTTTCGTTATTATCGTCTTTACGTATTATTAAATGTATGAGACTTGAATATGTAATTATTATTTAATTATATATATGAAATTATATATACACAATTATGTGTAACGAAAATTAAATATAGATTCTCTCGCTTATTATCGATTATATCTGTATTCAGGCAGCAAATGATTGGTGACATCGACGAGTGGTGATCAATAAAATAGTGGTTGCGATCAATCGACAACTTTGCGATGACAAATTGATACGTTTAAAAATTTAAATTTTATTTTCAAGCCGGATTAAAACATTCAGCCGACAAATACACGAAAAACGCGTCCGTAAGGAACGCATTTTCGTATTAGTACGTGAAACGCGAGGGATCATTTTTCAGAGATCAGTAGTCTGTCCGAGACAAAGAAAAAAGAGGGGAACTCCGGCGAAAGAAAAGGTATAGCGTGCGCTTTCATTATGCATACGACAGATTTACCACGAAACGTACTCGCGGACGTAGATTTCTGCATCCCGTGGAAACCCGTATCAGCCGTGTTTACTTCGCGAAATTCAACCGCCGCATTACCGAGGCGTTGTAGTCGTCCCACGGTGACGTACGATCGCGACGGAGATTTTTCACTCTGCTCTTTCACAGTGTTGGTCTTCGCGAAATACACAGGAAGAGATTACGAGTCGCGAGCATTCCTTCGCACGTTTCTCCGAGATTTTTCTCGTATACGAGAATTCCCCCCCCCCCCCCCCCCCCCGCAGAATTTTACTTTAATAACATCGATATTTTTTTCGCGCGCGGTTGAAGGCTCCCTCTTCGCGATAAGTAATTTCTTCGTCCCGTCATTTTGTAAAGATATACCTAAACTGCTGTTGAAAATTCCAAATCAAGCCTAAACATTCACATTGTCAATTCTCTATTAATAATTTGTAATTTACGTGAGCATTCGTCGAATGTCTCGGGAAAAATTTAAAATTTTCTTTAATTTTAATTTTAAACTGATACAATTTTAATCCAATTAAATTTTTCGCCATTTTCTAGTGATTTTATCAAGAAGGGATATTATTTGTTTATAAAAATTGAAACCGTTGATATATCAGCTTCAAAAACACTGTCATTCGTGCAATTAACAATATTTCGCGAGTAAATGCGTTAAGCATCGCTCATGCCACTCTTTGTCACCAAAAGTTTGAATACTTTGGGTTATGACTCAATGGCTTTGATCATGTCGCCGTCCCGAATTCAGTTTGGTAGGGGGGCGGGGATTCCACGGGGAAACGCAAACTCGTGATATCAACTTCCCGCTTATGATGTGACAAAGTCAGCCGACGCGCCATGTGGACCAGTTGTAAACCTATCATCCTGTATATAAGCACATATCAGTTTCGCGATTTATTCGAGAGAGAGAGAGAGAGAGAGAGAGAATTTCCAACCTAATATTAACTCTCCCTATTCTGAGATATATATATATGTATCTCGTTTTTTTTTCGCGATGAATCGACGTTCGAACGTGATTTACACGCGTGAAACACACGAGTTATTCTTTCGGATCTCGTCTATTTAAGGATGTATGTGTCATATATCATAAACATTGATAAAAGCATGAAAATTTCGTGGATTTTTCTATCATTTCTTTAACGGTTTGGAAATTATTTAAGTTTAAAGTTACTATCGATTTTTATGAAAAAAAATATTGGAAAATATTGTAATATTGTAACGCTCATTGACAAATTTGACAAGGAAAAAACATTGCCGACGTAACAAAAATTTTTATATATATTAAGAGAACTCTAATAAATGTTTGTGCAAAATTTAATTTAAATCCATTTACTCATTTAAAAGTTATTTACTAAAAATTGTAGAAAAATATGATCTGCCTCTCTCTCTCTAGTTTTTTTTTTTTTTTTTTTTTTTTAATCTCTTGCAATTGATTTCAGGGGGTTTTCACGATCAAACGCTTTTGTCATAAATTAGGAAAAATATCAAAAACCATATTATATTTTCTGATACTTTATTTCTTTTTACAATCCCGGATTTATTTATTTAATTTTTCCAACAGTATAAACAGAAATATGATTTCTTCTTTTGTTTTGATAATTTTTTTGCTACTATTGTACAGTCAAAAGATTCTTAAATTGCGCGAGGGGTGGAAATAAATAAGGAGAGGGGGAAATATTCTTTCGCGTGTGTATAATAGCCAGCGGGGCTCTGATAGATCGTACTCTCCTCCGGAAGGTTGTGCGCCTTCTGCGAGGATCCTATCCGGAGGGTAACCATCGCGTCGCGCAAGGCCCGGGAATGTAATAATTACCGGGTTGGCTCTTATTACGCTGCTGGTCTCGCATTACCAAGCTGAGTAGACGATGCGCGATGATGAGATAGCGCCGTGTGTCTTCGCTTTGCGCTCTCGAAAGAGACGTCGACAAAGCCATCCTCGGGCGCGTCTAGTTAGTCGTTTGACATATAATTTACATGCTAGACAAACGTTGTTTGCCGGTAGTTTACGAATGTCGAAAAATCCTCATCGCGTTTAAGACGATGAACATATTTCATATGAAGCGTATATTTTATCGTTACGTGATCATTCGGTGACAGATATAACTGTAAGAGAATAAAAAAATATTGTCAGTAAAAATATAATTGATTAAATAATCAGATTGATGAACGAGTTCCATTTGAGAATCTTTTCTGCTTTTATTCTAGAAATTTTATTCGCCTGATGTGTGTTGTAATATAATTTTTTCCATATCCATATCGGTATATATGAATGTCAAATAAACTCGAAACCGTAATTGATATTAATATCTCGTTCTAACGTTACTCACTCTTGTGTATTGATATTTCGAGGACAGAAGACAGGCTTTTGCCTATGAAATATGAGAGAAACGTATGCTGTCGCGAGCACGCAATAATATTGATGCAAAAATGTTAATTAATAAGAAAGCTTTCTAAATAAGTAATGATCTAGTATACTAAAAAAAAAATTGAAGCGCGAGATAAATGATATTATGTAAAAATGAATTAATCTAGAAAGGAGCTGACGAGGGATAAAAAAAAAGGATTGAAGTAATAAATTACATTGGCAGACGCGAATACGCGAAGTTAATTACACGACACAACTATCTTATTACGCACGCGCGGGGGTGTGCGTAGGATCTGTAATTTTCCATTAGCCTAATATGAAAGAGCACTCCGTAAAATTAGACTCCGACGCGTAATAATAATCGTGCGGATGGGGAATTCCGTGTCGAATCGCGCGTCTTCCGAAGCGAAACTTCAGAAATGTCACTCGACCACGTGAGGCGGGACGCGAGCGCGCGCGCGCATGCGCGCGGAGGATGCCGTTCCGCGATTACGCTTTTATCGCGACGAATTTCCGCCCGCGTGTGTCGGCTGGGCCGGCCGTCTCTTTTTCACCGGCAAACCGCCTCTTCCGTCGCATTTACAGACGGCGGAAATAGTGTAGAGACGCGCGCGGGCGAGTTTTTTCTTTCCCCCTCCCCCTCGAACACGCGGAGAGTATAATTCGCATAAATAAATAAATATCGACTATGACACACGCGCGCGCTCTCGCACGCGGAGGCGATAATAAACAATGGAGGGGGGCGTATAAAAGGAGGAGGAGAGGAATTACTGTCGGCTATCGTGCGACATCGCGCCGCAAACAATAATTCATAACGATCGACGGAGTTAAGCTCGTGTGCGAGCCGGGGATTTTTTTTTTTACCACTTTCGCGCGAGAATGAAACAGCGTTCTCCTCTCCCTATCTCCCCCGATATTTCATCCGGATTTAATCTTTTAACAATCCGAGCAATTTGAGGTAAGGAGATAATAGATTTATATACATGGTGTGCCCAAACGTTCCAGCCGGATCTCGAGATTTTAGGGAAATTTAATTCGGAAGAAAAAGTTTCCGATAAATATGGGTCGCTTCTCTTTTTTTCATTTTTATTTATTTACCATTATAACAGTGCTATTTTAATTGAAAAAGAATTATTTTATTTTTATAAAAGAAAGATTTTTATTTTATTTTTATCGATTTTTTAGTTTTATTGATTTCTTCCAAGAAATTTATTAAGTTTCATTTTATATATATATATAAATTTATAGAGACCAGATCTAAAAGATGTCTTATAAATTATGCATACGGATCGCATTTTTTATTACAAAACAATATGCATGAATGAGTAATTAAGTAACGAGTAAGCGATATAATAATGAAGAATATCGTGCTCTTTAAAATACTACTGATAATTTTCGAGTTTTATATATTATATATCGAAACACAATTGAGAGACATCATTCTCGACAGTTTAAATATCTCTTCTCATTGTTTTGGGAAATATCTTAAAAATCATAGAAATATGCAATTTCTTGCTTATAATTATCTATGCATAAATAAACTTTACTTTGGGTGAAATTTTCGCTTTTCAAAGATTGGTGAAAGAATACGCGAATTATATTCATTTTATCAAAGCGTATTTTATCGCGCGTATTTGTCAGCTCCGAAATTCAATTCTCTCGACGCCTGATTTACCGGGTGCTCTGCTCGCCGATCATTATCACTGGGTAACTAGTACGGTCGACGATTCGTATCAAGGTTCCGTATAGTTACTGATCGCCCTTCAAGATTTCGATGCAGCAGAATAGCGTAAACTGCCCGTTGCACGTGAGATTCGATCGCTTTTCCTGCCGCGCGTGCGACACAACGTGTGTTGTTCCACATTCACGAAACGTCATTCTCGCGCTCGCGCGCGCGTATTATTATTATGTCAGATGGTAAATATCAAGAGCAGGGTTCTCCGTTCCGACGAGAGGAAACTGTTCGCGTTGAGACAAACGGAATCTCGTATTATATTAGTTGCAGCTCGAAGTATCATACGATTGGTAATGGCGACGATATCAAAGAATAATAATTTTTAAGCGTACCGTATAATTTTCTTATATATAATAAGAAATAGAGAGAGAGAATTTTTGAAATTAATTTTTATGCCTAGAATTTTTTAGAAAAATATAACAAATTTTATTAATTTCGTAAAATACTATTATATATTTATAGTACCTAATATTTAGCTCGCTTTAATATCGTATGAATAAAGTACGATATAAATCTTAATATATTACACGCGCACAGAATAATATAGATATTTTTAAGCCGTATGCGTATTACGTTTTTGAATATTGCATATATTTATTTATTCAGTGCACATGACTAATTATTACATGGAGGACGACGAGATTATTGAATTTCGGAAGAAATTTGTATATCAAGTAGATCGTAACGTATAATTCGCGCAAAAGAAAAAATGTCAGTAAACATAAGTATTTATTTGTTCGAATTATGATTATCGTCTTTATTCGAGCTGGATTAATCCTGGCCTTTTTTTTTTCTTTCCTTTCTTTTTCTTTTTCCGCTAACGATTGATTCCCTGACAATCTTCAGTTTATCAAGTTTAATTCATGGCTCGTGGCCATACGAAAAGAGGCGAAACATCTCGTAATACGGACGGGAGAAGAGTCGACTTAACGGTCAGCCAACATTTATGACCAAGTACCGTTGCTCGATCATCGGGTCGACGGTATTCTACGTTTCTTGCGAGCATCGCTGGATCGTCCATCGCGAATTTTATGCGTTATATAAGTCGCACACACATATGGTATATGAATAAACCGATAAGCTCGTGCTCTCGCGAATTTTCGCGAAACAAAATTACGGTGCGCTGTACGTATTATATACAGGATGTCCGACACCCTGGAAAAACACGGAAAATCTGGAATTCTCAAGCAATTTTTTTTGTACCTACGGAGAAATCGAGGAATTCTCGTCGAATTTTATCGAGACTCGGGAAACATAAAAAAAAAAGAAAGAAAGAAAGAAACATTAATAATTTTATGCAATCTGCTGATAAGCCAAGTTGTAAATTGTATATTTAAATATATTTACATATATCTCTATTTATACATATGTACATTCGATGTTTTAAGAGAATATTGAACACGTAGTACATATTCTTTACCTTAATTTTTCAATGGAAATGTTATGCAAGTTAAAATTTATTATTTTAATGAAAATTAGTTTAGTTCCTTTTTCTTTTTCTCTTCCGGTACATTTGTGGATTCAGCACTTGAAACTTACGTGGTCTTGTATTTTTTTCTTCGCACGAGTAAAAAAAAAAAGTATTAGAAAACGCGTACAATAAAGAAAGAAACTTATTTTAGGAAGCCGCGCCAAATGATCTGTATTCTTTTTACCTGGAATTTTTCGAATAAAAATACGCCAAAGATCGGGGAAAATACTTTTCAAAGATTTCAGAGTAGACATCCTGTAATAAATTATTTAAAGAGGATAGAGAACACTCCGTGTAACGACACGATATTATTTATAATTAAAAATAATATCGAATTCCTTTAGAAATACAACAATGGATGATTTATCAAAAGATTGTCATATATTAATTTTTCAATAATCATTGTCCATCCGTAGTATCTACAATATATTCCAAACTGATAAGCGTCTGCGCTACGTCTGCAATACGATGATTGCGATCGACGTTATACGCGTTCTCGATTACATCTCGCGGCGCAAGATATAAAGATATCGTCTCACCCGGTCTATATTTTGCGGCGCAATCAAATTCGGTAAATCCCTCTCCGGCAGGCGAACTTACAACAAACGACCGGCAATTTCCAACCGAGGCGTCCGCCCCTCGCCACGGCGCGTAAAGCCACATTTTCATCGATCGACGATGGTTCTCCAACGCCGCGCCGGTCTAGCAACATGGTAGACTTACGACGTACGCTCTATATATACAGGGTGTATCGAAAGATAACGTCAATCGGCGCGGAGATGAGGGAGAATGTTGTTCGAAGCGGAAAATATAAATACACCTTGTTCGATATTTTTTATTCTTTTAGAGAATTAAAAAGAGAAGGAATTTACGTATCACGCTCCGCGATACGATAGCGTAGAGTTGTGTAGGAATGCGCAACATGTTGTTCAGATACCGCACTTTGCGTGAGGGAGGAAGATATTTTGAATCATCGCCAACGAAGAGAAAGAGGGAGAGGGAGAAGATTTGTCGTTGGGCAATATCATAATTTTCCGTTTCGTAAATATTATAATAAATGTAAAATAATTCAAGATTGTTGGAGAGATAAGTTGTCAGTATTCGCTTCTTCTTAAATGGAATTTTGTATTTTTATTCGCATGTTCTTCCAAATAGTTGCTAATAATCGAGACGAACTCTCGATTTGTAGCACCATGGAAAATTTCTGAAATTGATGAGGATCATCTTTTTTTTTTTCAAAAATAAAATATTCTACTCTTATTTATACGTTTTTCAATAATTACGCTAACAATTCGAAACAAACTCTCATGGATTTATAGCACCCCTAAAAATTGTGTGGTATCTGTAAAAATAGAAGAGAACCAAAAAGCGAAGCTTCGTAAAAAAAAAAAAATTGACTCTCGCACTCAATAATATAATTAAGCATCATTAATAACAGAGCACCTGGTATGCGGCGCTAATGTAAGCAACATGAGAAAACAATGGCCCGTATATCGTGAGGACATTGTTAAGACAATCTAACGTGAGGTCATTTTGCCGATGCCAAGTATCGATGCATTATATGAGAATATATTTGTAGCTGGTTGTTTTTAAAAAATATAATTTTTGTTTTATTTTAATAAATAATTTTTCATCTTCAAATATAGAGATTTTTTTTATATTGAAATTTCAAATAATATATTTTGAAAATTATAATTTTTTATTACATACAATACTAATAATTTATTTAATATTGTATAACATAACATTTTTGAAAACAAAGTATATATTTATTTAAGTAAAAAAAAAAAAATATTTATTTGGTTGAAAAAATATTTATTTTTAGTATATATGTCACGACGTATGCATTAGATACATATGATGGGTGTACGTGTGTGTGCGTGCGTGCGTGAAGAAGTGCAATCAGGGCTTACAAAGGTTGTAGCATTTCATAAAGGTCAGATCCACCACAGCTCGTACCTCCCTCTCCCTTGGGGGATATTAAAATCAACCCCAACCGGGCCAGTCTTTTTCTTTTCTTGAACGCCTCCGGCTACGTCAATATCTTCTTGTGAATAATTAATTCTGAAATGCGTATGATTTTTCAAAATTGGAAAACCCGCTTGCTTTGTGAGCGAAATAAAATGATGAGGAAGCAATGAGCAAATTTTTAATTTGTACGATTTTTATCTTGTCTCTCTCTCTCTCTCTCTCTCTCTCTCTCTCTCTCTCTCTCTCTTTTTTTTTAATATTTATGCGGTTGAAGAAACGAAGAATATTGTGATCGATCAAACATTAAGGTACATCCTTCCGGGCGTTTGTTTGCAATATATCTTGTGTACATATAAAAGTTCGCAAGGACGAGAACAGATTGTTTTAGGGGGTAATAATTTCGCCGATAACGGCCTAATAAAATTGGCGCTGCAAGACACGTGGTCGTATAACATTACGGCCTGCACGCCCACGCCACGATACTCGAGCCTCCTTAATAAAATTAATTGATCCCTTCCCCGTCCCCGCGTCTGTCCTCGAGAATAGTTGGCTCGACAATCTTGACGGAAGAAACAATTTTCCGGGACTTTTTTTTTTTTTTTTTTTTTTTTTTTTTTGTAAATATTACGACGAGAGAAAAATGGCTCCTTTATTGGTTGGAAAACGTGTAGTTTAATTCTTTGCAAATTTTTTTCTTTGTTCCTTTTTAATTCTTTAACCAATTCAAGTTATTTAAAGTACGTGTAGAAAACGTGTTGACAAAAATTTAGAGAGAAATTATTTTATATTAAAACGACGAGTTATTTTTGATTGACACTTATAGTTTCGTTAATTGCTCGACACGACACGTTTTTTTTTTATTATTACCGGATGGTACCTAATTTACGTTTTATCAATTGCTTTAGCCTATTCATTGACTCGGAAAGATCTCTTCTCGTGGATTAAACTTTCTCGTTTCTTCGTTCATCAGTTCGATCGAAAAATCACGTTTACAAATAAAAGGCTTGTAACGCCGGCGTTTTTGCGTGCCACGACACGCTTTCCTGCGCAATTTTCCATCCATTTATTTTCATTAAATGGTGGATTCGATGAAGATCCGCGAAGCGTGTTAACACTTTGTCGTTGGGATCTTTAGGTAATTTGTCGAACGCTCGTTTCTCTTGCTCTCCCGACAAATTCTCATGAGAGAAGAGTGTTCCTAATCGATGTTCAGCGAGAAACATTGTGGAGATTCAAAAAAATGTAAAGTGTCGCGAGGAATGGTTGTATTTTTGCTATCTTGAAATATGGGGGGGGGGAGGAGGGGAATCTTCAATAATTAAAAATTTTTCCTTACGTAATTGGCAATAAATTCTCAGAAACAATAGTTTCGCGAAAAGTCTTGGATAAATCTGACAGATTGTCACGAGAGAGTGTTCTTAATCGAAAAACATTACATATATTTAATTTGAATAATTCTTGTAGGAATAAGATGACTGTATCTATTCGTTCTTCGATGACACAAATCATTTGACACATATCTTAAAAAATTAAAACAGATCTTGCAAGTATCTTAGGGGGATCTTTACGTATATCTTACGTACTATTCGAATCTAAATTGTTTTGATTTAATTCTTGGTAAGCGTAGAAGATTCAGAAGATGTAGAACATCGCGACAAATGGCTGTATTTTTGCTATCTTAAAATATGGGAGGAGGGGGGGGGGGAGGAAAGAAAAAAAAATCTTCGATGATCAGAAATTTTTCCTTACATAATTCGCAACGAATTCTTCCCCTTCACAGAAACGAACAGTCTCGTGAAATATCCTTGCAATCGGCTTCTCGGGTCATTCGCACCGATCAATCCGCGAAAAATCGTCCTAACGGGCTCTCGCGTGTAGAGAGTTCATTTGTCGGATTTCGCTGTCGACGAGGGGTGAAAAAAAGAAAAAGAAAAAAAAAGATGCGAGAAAGGCGGGGCTGCTGATTTAGTGTCGCGACGCATTAATGCCAGGTGGACGACGATATAACTCGAGCCGCACCCCTATGGAAGACTATCCGATAATAAAATCCGCGTCATTTGGCTAAAAGCTACCGCGAAGGGAGGGTATCTGGTATCAAGGTGTGGCGGTTGTTGCGACCCTTATCACGCGACCTGCACCCATCTTGCGAATCTGTATGTGTGCTGCGTGTGTGTTTCGTATTTTATCTCTTCCTTCTCCTTCCATTCCCTTTTCCTTTTATCCTAGTTACGACGGGATAGGCTGACACGCGCGTACGAGGACTGGACAGTTTATTTCAATTGAATTTTGCAACTAGGCTAACGCGTCTCCGTCATTTATATAGCGCGGATGATACAGGCAGCGACAATAACCATTGTTTCGTGTCTCAATACGAGGTTGGCTCCATTAATGGACATCTCGCGGATATACAATACATAGCTTTCCTCGCGATCCTTTTTTCCCGCGAATTTTTCTCCCTCGCCTGGTACCCTCCCCCGAAACCGTCAGCCACCATCGCACGTTCGTGTTGCATTCCTAATCACGTTTATCAACGTTGATACCTCAAGTTTGTCGCTTCCGTCATTCTTAGACGAGTCACGCGAATATCTTTGCCGTGTAATGGAAATTTCGATGCCGCGGACACACGATGATGTTTCGATTATTGGAGACCAGTTCGTCGAGAGAAAAATAAAAACAAAAAAAAAAGAAGAAAGAAATACGCATGTTCGTTGCACACTTGAAAGAATTATGACATAAAAAATTTTATTGCACACTCGGGATTGTCACGATTGCCACTATTTTCTGAATCGAAATGTTCGTTCATATCCATGACGATGAAAAAAACCTTGTCGAGGCAAATCGTTTCTCCGATAGTTCTCAGTGGCTCTCTGTAGTTCGATACACAGAGGAGGCAGGAAGATCGGCAATGATAGAGAAAGGATGCGAGAAAAATGATTCCTAGAGAAAATTGCGCGAGGCATTAATCGTTAAATATCTTTGTCGCTCGCTTCGTTTCTCTCGATGCGTTTTACGCCATGATTTGATCCGATTTGTTTCTACCCTTTGACTTCTTGCTTTATTCCTCAATAGAACCACTTCAACTGAAACAGTATCGACAAATTGCCCAATTGCTTCCGCTCGACGATAAAAATATTAAATATTCGGTGTCGACTATACTAGACTCGCACGAGACTCAAGATAAGATAATATTCGTCAAAATATCGTGTGGATGTGTTGAAAATTTTCGAAAAATTGAACCTTGCCTTGATCCTGAGTTAATGTTGATAATAAAAATCTTGTATTGTCTCGTCAGGATTTTATTAATAATTTTCATCTGATATATTGAAACAATTGTTTAAAGTAATATTTAATATTTGTAATAATTTTAGATAATTATTATTATTATTATTTACTTTATTTACTTTATATATTATCTATTAATTATTTATTTATTATATTACTATTTATGTCGTTTGTTTACCTTAGCCCTTTTAAAAATCAATAATCTTCATATTGTCTCGATAACTAAATAATTAAAAATCTTGTCTCGAATTTCGAGACAGGACACGATAATGTCAAGACTAGCTTTGACATCTCGCGCAACCGACTGCGGACTAAAAACTTTTTTGCCGATACTTTTCGGTCAAATCTACCACCGGGGGTGGTAGATTTGAAAATTCTCGAATCATCCAAAGTCCGGTAGAACGGTACGATTTGTGGGTGAGTAGGGGGTGGGGAGGGTGGAGGGGGGATTATTTGCGCATCGATTATGGTGCTCTCGGGTCAAATCGAACGATTCGCGCTGCTGGAAGAAACCGGTTTCCCCTCATCGAGCACATGTAATGTACGTTCAGCGGTTCTCAAACGAAAACCGCGTCGGTCGATTAACGACCAGGATCGCGCGAAAGAAACGAAAACGGGGGGGCGGCTCCGTGTGCAACCGTGTACACTTAGAAAGTTGCAACGATATAGCGGCCGTTTCGCAAACGGCGCTCGATTATGGCTCCGCGACAATAATATTCCTTCGTCGCCTCATGGGAGTGGAATATTCCCCGGGGAAATGATTCGATTTGCGGGCCTCGTAATCCGATCGGCGATAGCGTAATTTCGCGACCAAGTATAATGCATATCGATTTTTCTAATAGGATCAACAAGAGCGTAATCAATAATGCTTTAGGATAAAATTATGATCAAGGAACATGGATTATTGTGGCACGTATAGGCGACTCTATCCTAAATTATATAAATTTTACATGTAGAATATACAGGGTGGGGCATTTATAGCGAGACACCTGAATATATGTAAAAAATAAAGCAAGATAGAAAGAAAATGTTTCGGACAAAAGTTGTTCGGTTCTAAGGGGGTCATAAGATGGTGGCCGTTAGTTTGACGCTTCGGAGATTTCAACGTCAATCTTGTTTTATTTTCTTTACGCCAATTGATGTCTCGCATTTTTTCAGCTTAAAATATTAAGATAACATTATTGCAAAATTTAAATTTTACGAGATGTTTCATAGTTTATGTAAAATTTTGTCGAAATAAAATAAAGTATAAAATATCTCGTAAACTGTTAAACTTTTGGCCATCGTATCCCTATAACTTTTTATGCAGAAAATTTCGCGAGGAATCGATTTATGTAAAAAAAATTGGAGTGTTTCCGTTTAAAAAAACAAGATTGACATTGAAATCTCCACCCGAGGTCAAACTAATGGCACCATCTCATGAACCCCCTTTAGAACCGAGCAATTTTTCTTTGAAACATTTCTTTCTATCTTGTTTTAATTTTTTAGATATTTAGGTGTCTCAATATAAATGCTCCGCCCTGTATATGAAGAATATAAATATCATCATATATATTTATGTGAAAATTCGAAATTAAATTTCACGTACAATATTTAAGCTGTGAAATTATTCCACGAATTATTAAAAGAGATTCGAATTCTGTTCATCGAAATTTATTATTCGATTTCACGTAAAAGCCAAGTGATAACGCGCGATTTAAATTTAATGTACAAATATATAGATTCTTATTCTAGAATTTCGCCAGAACGAAGAGAGAGAGAGAGATGGGGGATTATTTTTTTACACGATCTATATTTACCCTCGCATAAAGGATATATTTCTAAGATATTAATAGAATTTGATATATTTGAATAATAATTATTGTGCGTTATTAGATTTTTTTTATTAATTTTCATTATTAATATTTAAATTAAGAAAGAACTTACTCAACTCGATGTTTTATTAATTACGCTCGGATTAATTTCATCACTTCCCCCGACTATAGAGAGGTCTAAGGTAAATTTTGCATCAAGTCGTCTCAAAATTATCGTGCACCTTGCATACCTTTGATCCTTGATCTCTTTCGGTAACGATAAATGCAACCCGAATCCTCTCCGCTCTCGTTACTCTTTTGTCACGAGGCTTTACCAAAGTGTGAAGCCGACACTTGAGGAAAACGTATAATTGCTTCGCTTGTGTGCCAAGAGAAGGTTTATCGCCGCCCCAAATACAACATATTGTCAATTGTTTCTGCTTTCAACGAGCGTAAAATCAATTAGAATGACAAATACGTTGTGCGCGACAATATGATATATTTGATGGGTCAAAGTAATTATATAATATGAAAATAATTATAAAATAATAATTATATAAAAATTTAATATACATTAATTATAGAGTAATGTAAAATATATGAAATAATAAAATTATTTACACAATAAATGGAATAAGTTGATAGTACAAATATTGTTGAAAAAAAAAAAAAAATCACGTTACAACAATAATATTATTTTATTATTATCGAAGCATTTGACGATCCATCTGTCACTTATCGAAGCGAAGGTCAATTCCGTATAATGCCGTGTTTCAACGCGAGTCTACGCACATTTGTACCGCCGATACATCCGGAACGAGGGGATGACATAAGAGGAAAGATGCAGACGATGAGGGGACCTTAATGTCATTTCCCTGTCGCGTCCAACGATCGTAAAATCGAGATCGGCTATACGCTTTTTTCTCCTCCTTTTTTCATCCTTCGTAGAACGGGAAGACGGATCTCGTACGACGAGAGACGGAGATCCCTTCTCTTCGCGACACCCTGTATATTCCGTACACGTAGCCAGGTGAGCTAACGGTGCCTCCGAAGCGGTGAAGTAACGGATTTGTCTCGTCGTCGTACCTTTATCTCACGGGATACTCGACTTGCACGAGAATATATCGCGCCTCGTCTGCTTCCCCGAACGAATACATCGTCCTTTTTTAATCAGCACTTGGACTCAATTAATTTACTTTTACGTATCGACGAGCAAAATTCAATCTCGCTCGCTAAGCTCCGATAGTTTTCGATGGTGAGCAATGTTGTTAATTAGCAGAATGATAACGATATTTAGAGAGATGATTTTACATGACAGTGCAGAGTTACGTTTACAAGCGTAAAGAAAGAAATTGCTTAACATAGCGTACGCGAATAAACTTAAATCGTTGTCATGCGTCAAAATGCTCTTCCGCAACGCGTTCTCTCGCCTACATATGCATTCGGACCGAAGTTTTCGGGATGAATGGACGACGGTGAAACATTTATGCGTCAGGCATAATATGCATAGGGCCACGAGAGCTATATATGTCGGCGAAACTTTCTGCGACGCTGAATTAGAACTGAATACAGATTTCTCCTATTGTATTGTAGCGTATATTTTATGTGCCAGCTATTGATTTTAACGCCAAGCCCTCGTGAAGAATACGTTGCTGAAGCGATGGAGAATAATATTTGATTCCAAAGAATCGTCGGCAAATTAGTTTGACAGATCAGCACAGTTGCAAATTTATTATTCCGTCGCGACTTTTTTTCCCGAAAAAAAAAAAAGCGGTTTTTTTTGTTTTTTGTTTTTTGTATGTCGTATGTCAAATTATTGACAAGAGTATGAAAATTTCGTTGACTAATTCCTACCTATGTTTCTGCGTATCTATGCAAAACCCGAGCACAATTTATTGACAAATTTCGCAAGGCAAAAACATTGTCGACGAAATGAAAATTTTCACAGGTATTAAGAAAACTCAATAAATATTTATGCAAAACTTGATTTAGATCTCCACTTACTTATTTAAAAGTTATTTGCTAAAAAAATTGTAGAAAAATATTATATCTCTCTCTCTCTCTTTCTTTCTTTCTGCAAATTACCTTTTTTTTTCTTGCAGTTGATTTCAGGTGATATTCACGATCAAAAGTTTTTGTCATAAATTAGGAAAAATATTAATTACAACTATTTTCTTTTACGAAAACGTCAAAAGCCGTATTATTTTTATGATACTCCAATTCCTTTTATAATCCGGATTTATTTATTTGATTTTTCAAACGGTATAAACATAGATAAAAGAAAAATATTATTCGCCTTAAGACGATTACACACGAACAACTTCTTTGCGTTTGAAAATAAAGTTACACTTTAATTAATATTATTTTCTTTTTATTAATAAATATTGAACATTAAAAAGCGTTTTTTGTGTGTTTTTTTTTTTTTTTTTTTTTTACGATGTAATTAGTATCAATTATATCGGATTTATATAAATACAATATACACGCACATATAAATATATATAAAGTTTCAGTTTCTATCAAATATAAATAAAAAAATTGCAATTAAACATCAAATATTATTATGTTCATTATTATTTATTAAGTCTACTGTCATCTTATCATGGTTTCTATTGCACTCGGAACGTCCGCTTTTATTACTACTGATTTTCGCGATTGTAACAATGCAACGCGATAAGATGATACGATGGATACGTACTCTCGCGGATACGGGATTAATGACAATACCTGTATTATGCGCGCGTTGTTGATGACCCTATCTCTAAATAACTGTGACACTCTGTTATATAGAGCGTTAATGAACTGATCTCCCAACTCAAGTGTGATTTTTTTTTTTTCCTCTTTCTGGGACACCAGGATGCTAATAATTAATGAGAAAGGAAAATAGGCCAGGAAATGATTTTAAATAAAAAAAACTCTACCTCCCTATTATCGAATAGCTTCCTTTTAAACTGATGATTTTATTAAATCTGTTATTTTTAAAAGGAAACATCTCTATAAATTTTTGAAATTTAAAAGGAAAATTATTTATACGCCGTATAAAAAAAAGAAAAGTCGCATATTTTATTCGTAATAAAATACAAGCGACTTTTCTGTCCCAGTAATGGACGGTCATGTAACGGTTAAGATGGATCAGATGGAAACCGGTGAATCGATAGCCGATAGGAATCGAATCGTTCGGCGTTCCCGAGATATACACGCGCGACGATAGGATGAATATCGGTGATAAATATTAAAGCACACGGTTATGAAAGGCAAACGCGTGACGGAGGCGAGCGCACAGGGAGGGTCATTGAACCCTACGTCGTTCTCAAACACGTTTTCGCGAGGAATTTAACAATGCGGAATATACCTCTTATCTAATCGTTCCTATATCATTGATCGCGTTACGCTTCTTCGTAAGTCGCTAGAGTTAAAAGCCGATCAGCTGATTACTGTCAGATATCAAGGCGAGAATAACTCTGCTCTTTTGCATTTCAGCATAAATAAGCGTTATAATAATTTTTTTTGGCACTGATAACAGATAGTTAGATGGAAAGAAATGAAACGAAAATATAAAGAAAGGCGAATAAAAATGTGATCGATACGGTGGAATTGAGAGATCGATGAATCGATCAATTTTGAAGAAAAAAATTTTTTTTTTTTTTTTTTCAATCCGTAAGGAATTTTTATTATTATTTATTTATTTTGTGGTGTGTAAAATAGAATTTTACTTTAATCGACGAAAGAAAGCTCGCGTGATGTCCGCGTGACAATAAAAAAATCGCGGAAACCGCATCGACTCGTGTTCGACATAATGCGATTTCTTGCGTTCTCTGAGAGAGAAAGAGTGCGAATAGTAATTCAACAAGGATAATAAGTAGACTATCGTAGGATCAGTGAAAGTCTATCCGGGATACTGATGAGTGTAAGAGAAAAGTCTGTTCATTATTGCAGGACAATGATACTCTGATAGTGCATCGAGGGAATTTATATATTTTAATTGATTTTTTTCTCTCTCTCTCTCTCTCTCTCTCCTCTCACAGTTCTGACTACGTAATCAAATATGAATCTTTCGCGACAACTTGGCATCTATTAAAATTAATGACGTACACTACACTTTCAATGCGCTGTCAGTTGCTAAGGGCCTCAAAGTCGAGTATGATTTAATGTGTGATTCGCACCTAGTGGTATGTTGCTTACTACGCTCAGAATTATCAGTTATTCCAAAAAATGATAGTCATTAATCGAATACTTACATATAACCTTTTCGCAATTTTTATTTATTTATTTATTTATTCACGTGAGAACCGATAAAACAATTTTGTCACATAATTCATTGATTTAACATTCATCCTACTCTTCTTTTAAATTCTGTAATAATCTTTTTTAAATATTTATTGTTATATAAAGATATCTTAGATTTTTATTTTTAATAATTCTTTTTATTTTATCAAAAAATTATGAACATATTTTTCGTTGAACTTTTAATAATTTTATTTTATCTATTCGCATTTAATTTAAATGATATTTCTCTCGTTCTCTTGCAATTCTGCGCGATATGTCTCCGAGAGAAACTCGGATTTAATTTCGAACGTGACGAGAAAATTATTTGTATACATTTAAATATTTCCTAAGAGTAATTAAATTAATTTAATTCGTTAATTAATTTAATTCGATCGTGAGCGATAAAAATTTTCGTCGACGGCTTTTAAAAAGTACGTCGTACAGAGTAATGCTGTAATTAAGAATGCAATGATCTCGTTCATCTCCGTCAAAGCTCTTCTCGAAAAATGCGACGGGTATATTTGAACGTCGGGGGAGGAATCACGTTCCGTATTGTCGGCCGCCAATTTGTAAGCCGCCGGCGGAAGCCTTACGTATTCACATTTCCAAGAGTCCAACTCATCCCCTTTCTCACCCATGACAATGAATGGCGCCATTGTTTCCCTCCCCGAGTCCGAAATCGACTGCTCCCACCAAGTTTTTCTCCTCTTTTTTTTTTCTTCCGTCTCCAACACGTCGCGGACTCCGCCATTTCTACGCGTAATCGCCGTAATTTTTTAATAATTTAGACGTTCATTTCAGTTCGTTCATTCTTGAGAACGACGATAATAAGGATTGGAATAATCCGTATAAAGCTAATTCAGATTCAATTGGAAATAAAAAGCTAGCATTTTTATTTTAAGCTCTTAAACGACGATTATGATTAAAGTATCGATTTTTAATCGCAATAAAATTGTTATCCCCCTCCCCAAAAAGGATATTGTGGTTATTAAAAAAAAAAAAAAAATTCATACAAAGATGTAAAATAAAATGATAGCCGATTGCACTATTGAATTATGCTGATAAGAATAAAATAACTATCAGTTTTAAAAATAAGGTATCGATACAATAATAACATTAAAAGAAAGAGTTTGCCGTAATATTAAAGAATTCAAAGAATTTATCGATTCACTTCTTATAAATATAATTTCGTAATAAATTGCATCGGACGAATAATTATTTATTAGAATGATATACGCTATGCGATCCAGATAGAAATACGTCGCTCAGCTACGAGAAAATGATAATCTCGAGCCTGAAGCTGGTCATTCGAAGAACGATAGAATTACGATTTTATTAAACAAATATAGGCGAGATAAACACAGACACCGCCGGGCATATGATAATACCATTAGTATCTTAATGAACGTTCCCTTCGGTGCCGTGCCAGTTAAAGTCTCGATCGATGACGATGTTACCTTGATTAACGGTTTAGTATACGAATGGAAACAAAAAGGGGGGGGGGGGTACAATATCTGGCCTTAATGAACCATTTGCACATCTTGCAACGTAATGTTTCGTATTATACTATATTTTTCTTTAATATAAAATTTTTTTTGCTTAAGATATGGTAAAATTTGCTGTAAGAGAGAAATAAATGAGAGAATGGGCGACCATATGCTACTTTTAGTTTGTATTTTTTCTCAGAGAGTTGCAGAAAAATAATATATATTTATATATATATGCTTTAATATTTATATATTTAAATATTTTATATTGATTTAATATTTGTTTACTATTTATTTAATATTTTTTTAATATTTATTTCAAATTTATTTAATATAAATATTTATTAAAATATAAATATTTATATATTTTTATAAATTTTATAAATATTTAATAAATTAAATATTAAATAAATTTTATAATTTTATAAAAATATATGAATATTTATAAAAATTTAATATAAATATTTATTAATAATTTATATATTTTACATTTTAATATTTATATATTTAATTGCATTTTATTTTAAATACGAATTATATAAATGCCAGGATTTTAGCACACTAATTATGAAGTAATTATGAAGTAATTTAGCAACAGCTTCGGGATGTATAATTTAATTGTATTATAGAATGTGATATACAAAGCATGCGATGCTAATAAATTAAAACGTTACTATTAACATTCATTAATAACAATGTGGGAGTCTCTTTCGTGACCATAAGCGCACAGAAGAACGGTGAAGGTGTTATCCTATGGCCTTGACTCAAGCTCGAGCCGCTTCCGGATGAGGTTAATACCCGAAACGCATCGTTGCCTCTTAGGGTTGGAGCGTGTCGTGTTTGTACGGTTTCAAGTTTTCAACGCTTCGCTCAAGGAATCATCCGTTCGGTCGACGTTCCTAGCTCTCTCGTAAATTCGAAGGTCGAAGAAACTCGGGCGGGATTGTTATTAAATTGTTATTAAATTTATCGATCGATCAGTAATGCACCTAAGTTTTTAATTCGTACAATATTTTACCGCAATGGGAAAAAAGAATTTATATGACAAATCATTTCATTAATGCGATAGTCTCAATTGCGAGGCACAATATTTCAAATTTATTTCTTTTATCTTCTTCGAGAAAAAAAAGAATGACAAGATAAGTGAGCAGGCTATTTTTAGCTTGCTTTTTCTCTCTCAGAGAATTGCAAAAAAAAAAAAAAATTTATATTTATATTTATATTATATATTTTAATATTTATACATTTAAATATTTTACATTTATTTAATATATTTTATTTAAAATACGAATTATGTATTAAATGCCAGTGATTGGCACCACCAATTATGAAGTAATTTAACACTAGCATCGGGATGTACGCGCTAGTTTAAAGAACAAGAATTAAAAATTTAATTAAAAAAGGAGAAATTAATTGTATACCCTTGTCACGACATGGGATGAACTTTTCGAACTTTGTTTGGAGATTTTTATACGAGGAAATAAATTACGGAACAGGATTTATACGCGCGTCTCTATTAAATGAGAATAGAATTTCTGTTTCTTTTTTTCTACGCGAGAGAGTTGTTACGATTTATTATTGCTTCCCTCGTGCCTTTTAATTCCGTATTCTATTCTACATTGAATCACGGCACATGTTTGCCGATCAATTAAGTAATTCACGGCGCGATCATCATCGGTCCGGTAACGCAGAAGAGGCGAACGCATGTTGTCGGTGAATGTCCGCGGGGGTCGTCGACCTCGGGGCCCGACCATCAACCGGAGAAAAGAGGAGGTCTCGCTTGTCTTCCTCTCGACTTTAACACCGAGTCGCGTCTTTTGCGCCGCTTCCAGTCGGCGGCCGACACTGCCTGCCTTCGACCTTGATCCTCGATGCTGAAAACCTTCGGCCGCGACCGATTATCCTTCGTAATACGATGTCGTCATCGAGTCATGAAAGCCCGAAAGGCCGTTTGGCTACTTCTCTCTCTCTCTCTCTCTCTCTCTCTCTCTCTCTTTCCCTCTCTGGCGCAATTTGCGCGTTATAAGATCCCTTCCTGATATATACGGTGTCCCCATACAGAAAACTCGATATTTCATCAAGATAAATCGTACTAGTTGTCGTGAAAATTGTCAAATAAATCGAAATAATATTTTCGAAAGCGATCGATAACAATACATTATCAAAGATTGTTGCGAGAATTTCTTTCTCGATTTAATTTTAATTAATTAATACGTTAAAAAAATTAAAATTAATTTATACACTCTTATCTGATATTTTTTACAAGTAATAGTTTCATAATTACGTTCAGATTTCGAGCAGAGTCTCGAAATCATTGCCAAGATATCGTCAAATAGCACTGTTTGAAAATATTGCAATTTTTTTTTTGTTTTTAAATGAAAAATAGTTAAAAAATGATCAAGCTATTTATTTTATTAAATCTCAATATTTATAAATTTAAATATATTTTAATAAAATTTTTTCATTATCTCTAATTATCTAAAGAATTATCTGGGGACAATATTATTAACATTATCAATAAAGAAATCTTCCCACGTCGCGTACTCATGTTCCTTTCATTCTTCTTTCAGCAACTGTTTCGCAGTCAACCGCAAGGCGCGACACCGCAACAACTGCAATTACTTCAGCAGCAGCAGCAACAGCAGCAGCAGCAGCAGCAATACCTGGCCGCGTCCCAGGCGCAGCAGCAGCAGCAACAGCAGCAGCAGCAGAATTTCCCCACGGCCCCGTATACCGTTATCAGCGGTCAGGAACCTTACGTAGGGGCATTGATAGCCGGCGCACCGCCGCCAGTCGTACCGCAGTACTATGGGGTCGGGCCCTGGGTCTATCCGGCCGGTCTGCTCCCGCAGGCGCCACCCCAAGCGGCCGCACCACCGCCACCCCGGCGACCGCTCACCCCCTCCTCGGCGGCGGCCGCGGCCGCTGCCGCGCAGGACACCGCGAATAATCTGGCACAAACGGTGAGCTAATTATACGCGCTGCCAGAGATAATTATAAATCTGCGCGAAGAGAAGATGGGAAAAAAAGGGGTCCCAATATTCATAAATTATATTTGTAAAACTGCAAAAATATAAAAAGGACATGCTCCCACTGCCTCTGCGTCGTAAAGCGTTATAAAGAAATTATTATTGTAAAATCTAGTCTTCTCGAAGAACATTGGTGCGAGTTAAAAATGATACAGGGTATATATATCTTTACAAATTCGAAGAATGAAAATTTCACAATTTTTGGCAAGATTCTTAATGAGAAATCCCTTCTCTGTTTTTTTCTTTAAATAAAAATATGATAATGAATCCCTGGGATGACATGCTCGCTCGGTGCACGTGCTTTCAAATAAATGGAGCTTCACGAGAGTATCTCGATGAACCATGATCATTAAATGAAGGGGTTAAATTTAGACGGGGTAAGACAGAGTGTTTAGGAATTAGCGC
This sequence comes from Polyergus mexicanus, assembly GCF_030449975.1. Classification (NCBI taxonomy): domain Eukaryota; kingdom Metazoa; phylum Arthropoda; class Insecta; order Hymenoptera; family Formicidae; genus Polyergus; species Polyergus mexicanus. Next base: position 8,762,943 of record NW_027223325.1, read on the forward strand.
GTACCACGAATTAGGTGTTTCTAATCCCGTAATAGCTATTTTCTCGCTTGTGTTGCCGCCTCTGTGTCGCGAATAACCGACGATACCTGTTTTCTCTGTGCTTGACGTACCATGAGAAGCGCTTATTGTGCCAATTAGTAGAAGCTGCCACATTGCTCTCCTCTATTGTAGCCAAATATTTCGCTACAGTGACAAATGAAGGAAAACGTGGGAGTGTGTGAGGGAGATACTGGGCGATCTGTTTTCGATTTATAAAATTAAACGTTCAATTTGGCGAGTTTACGTCTATCGTATATTTATGTGCAGTGCAATACAAACGTATGTAATTCAAACAGGAATCTGGGCTATTTAAACTGAAAATTGTGCAAAGAGTCACAAAAAAATACTTTACGTTTGAAAATAAAAGTTTTGATACAGTATAATTCAGCTTTTATAAAAACCGCAAGGAGTTACTTTAATAAATTTTTTTTTCTCTTTCTTTTAATTTACTATTTTCAATTTTAAGATTGATTGTTCCGAGATTATATTATCGATACTCTTAGTAATATGTTTCTGCAATATAATTAATTAACGTAATGCAATAAATTATTTTACAGGTTCAAGGTCAATATCAGGTGATACCGGCTTACTACGATCAAAATGGTTCCATCGTCATGGGAGGTGTTCGTGGTCTGAGTTCAGCGGCGACTCCCATGAGATTAGTTAGCCCCGCGCCAGTTCTCGTCAACAGAGCCCCGTCTCAGCCTCCACCGGGTCCACCGGCGCCGCCACCACCGAATCTATATTCCCAGCCGACCCCGACATCTCACAGCAACGCCACGCCCGGCGAATGTCTAGGTGAGCCTGACGGGAATCTCTTAGTTTCTGGTACCACTACTGTTCTCCTTGTATAAATATACTTGTAAAAGCGTGTATGTAACATTTTGTAAAGATATATATATATATCTGTCCTTTCCTCGTCATGTAATTAATACATGTGTAAATGCATGATCGTGTTCTATGACAAAAACATTGTCCGATTATGATAATAACCAGTGTCAATCATGTTTAATCATTTTTCTCTTTACGATTAACTCGTCTGTTTCCTGTAAATATGCGCGAAACACACGCCACTGTATATTGTGACTAAAAGGAGAGAAAAGAGGAAGCCGTTGATAAGATGGCTCACGTGTCGTAGATGAGTGTATAGGACAACGATACCTGATGAGCCTATCGAACAAAAGGTTATTCTGCGTAATAATAGAGATACTATTGTCATTGGTCGTTACATATAGTAGTAGTGTCGAATTTAAAAAATTTAAAGTTTGTAAGACGAAAGAATGTTTATGAATTAAATATTTAGTGGATTGTTATATCACGATTCCTATACATTTTGAAACTTTTTACTCGAATTGTGATAAAAAATGAATATGTGGAAACTGGATAATTCGTATCATATCATATTTTATAATTTAAGTCCGCCGTAAAAAAAAAAAAAAAGATAAATTCAAAATTTTTAGAGAAATATGATAATTATTAATAGCAGAGAAAAATTTATTGCCGTATAAACTGGGAACATTTATTTATTTCACTTTTTTCTCCCTGCTTTTAAATTTTCCACGTATTATCGGAAATGATGATAATATGTAATCACAGAACTTCTTATCACGAGAGATTGCGAATAGCTAATAATTTACATAATCCTTTTCTCGGAAATATAACCCGCGATATAATCATGATCCTGATATGAAAAGTTGAAACGTTTCACACGCCAACGACCGCCGAAATTTTATTTTTCCGGATTCGGAGGGTAATCTGTTGTCCTATCTACACATGCGAGTACTCTGCGTTGATACCACTGCTT